>NW_026623472.1:962383-973029 GCF_030028575.1 Malurus melanocephalus | reverse complement strand
CAAGGAAGGGCAGCAGTCCCCCTGGGAGGTGCCCAGGAGCAGGACTGAGCACCAGCTCTGCACCGAGCCATGGTTTCCAACCACAGTGAGAAAGCACCGGCTGCTGCTGGCCCTCCATGAGGGCCCCACAAGCCTGTAGGGACTTTGGGAAGGAGGGAACAAAGCCCCAGGAGAGCAGGAGGAGGAGATGACACCCCAATAGCCCTGCAGAGCAGATGGATGGAGTGGCATGTGCTAAACGCCCAACTGAGCGGCCTCAGCCCGGCCCTGAGGGAGCTGTTCTCCAAGAGGCCGCGGCCCCGCTGCGTCCCGCGGCTGCCATGGCCACAGCAGAGCCCGGCCCGGCCAGCCGCCCGCCCTCGGGCTGCAGCAGGGAAAGCCGGGCACCGCCGGGGCCGGGGGAACACCCGCAGTGGGCTGGGCTTGCCCGGGGTTACTGGCGGTCAGCGGGGCCCGCAGCCACGTGTGTGCAACAGCCCACGGCGCCTGACCGAGCCGGGCCAATCCCAATCCCGCCCGCCGGGCCCGCCCCGCTCCATGCCCGGCCCTGCCCCGCCACCTGCTCCTGCTCCTGCTCCTGCTCCTGCTCCTGCCCCTGCCCTGCCCGCCCAGCCCGGGCCCGCCCCGCCGCTCTCGCAAAAAAGCACCAGATGCTGGAGTCGTGGGAAATGCCAGCGCTTCGACTTGTGTTTAAAAATGAGCTCCGGTTTTAGGTTTAAAAAATCCGGGAGGCGAAGAATTGTAATTCAGTATGCATGTGGATACGTGTAGTCACACTCAAATACGGACATTTATATACAACAATAACAACACAAAAGTATCATTCATAAAGCAGAATTCTTAGATTTGGGATGGAAGCTTAAAAGTACGATTTTCATACAATAAATGTAGCTGTGTCGTAATCTGGTAATTTTGTAACTGTATATTAAAAACTGGCATTACATGAAGACAATCAAATTCTMACACACTTCTTAACTGAATTAATTCTAAACTGAACCCTCCCTCCCCAATAAAACTTTTATTTTTTTTAAACTGCATGGAAAGATACTGCACTTTGCAGAACAAATAGTATTTCATAATAGAGACCACAGTGACGACAGCTCTTACATGCTGTTTTGGCTTTGTAACAAACACAGCTGCTTGTTTTACATTTATTTTTTTTTTTCGGTTCTCCTAAAATAGCTTTTTTACAAAACTTTGGTCTTTATCACTCAAACAGAAGAGATGGTTATCTCTTTTGAAAATGCCTATGGGCATTGACCTTCAAGCACTTTATATGCTGACTAAGTGAAGTTGTYGTTTTGACAAAATCATCCTAAATATTTGTTTCTTCATCTACAGAGGCTTCTAACATTGTCACATTTACACAGTTATATAAAATTAAAATTTTCTAAGCTAATCACACAATTCTGGTAACCCCTGTCATGTAACTAATATTCAGAAACAGGAGGAGACTTGCACAATATTACTCTCCTTCCTTGGCTTTTCAAGTGCCCTGATTAAATACTGATGATTCAAATATCATACATTTTACAACCATATTATCAGCTAAAATAGGTTTGGCCTGATCCTGAATCCCAAAGAAATTATGCTTAGATACATTGTTCTTGGGTGATCACTGGTAAGTGCATCATTAGAAAACGAAGATAATTAATTTCAAAGCCCTCAGACACTGCAACTGTGACTGAGGTCAAGACATTTTCTCACTTCAAGCAGGTGACAGAGCATCGGGCTTCCCTGCACTCACCTGACCATTAGCCCTCTTCAGCCAAAAATTTTTCAAGATTACATAGAATTCGGGTGTCTTTTTTTRCCCAGGGCAAAGATGGTGGGGACAGGTTTCAATTAACTTCAGCAATTTTAAATATGTGTGAAATTTGGTTAAATAAGCATCCTTTAGTCAGGGGAGACAGGGAGGCGGTGCCCACAGTGACTCACAGCAGCAATCTGAGATACCTGTTTTAGAAAGGGGTGAATCATCTGCTGGTGGTGCATCTGTAACTTCTATATACAGAGACCTGGATTAGTTTTTGGATGCTTTTTAGATCACGAGTTTGGTGCAATGAGCTCTACACCTGGATTTTAATGAGGAGAGMCCTCAACTCTGAGCATGGGGTCTGAGTGCTCAGAGTGAGAAACATGTCATCTGAGACATCTTAGTGGTTTTGGCATATGACTAATCTTCCTTGTTTGAAGCTAAGGAGGTTTAAAATGCCCCAAGAATTACTGGAAATTTGAAATGCACTTAATATATAAGAGTACATTTGTTTTTTCCCACTGGGGGTGATCAGCTTCTGGAAATTGTTCCTATAGGATGTCATGGCAGCAGACAGCCTCAACAGGTTCACCAAGGCTTTAGGGACATTCCCAGCAAACAAGGTCCATAACCAGATGGCAAAAGCAGAGATGTGCCCTCTAACACACACAGGCAAAATGTTTGTGGACGTAGGTCTGGGTAAAGCAGACCTGGAMCAGCCTCAAGCAGCTTGTGGGCTCTCCCTAAAGAGCCTCTCTGACTGTGTCTGACAGAAAATATGACATGTCAGGCAGGTACAGTGGGATCAGGAGTAGTTGCCAGTAGTTGCCTTGCTCTAAATTCTGCTTTCATGATGACCCCTGTTGTACCATGGGGACACAGAGGGCTGGAATTGCTGTGGATCCTGGGATTCCACCCAGCCTTGGTGGCAGCGCTCCTATTCCTCTGTGTCATTYCTTCCAGATCTTCCAGTTCTCTTTCCTAGGCTTTGTTTGAGCACTTCAAGCCTCTGAGAAGGCCAGCCATTAAATTATCAAAATAGTTGATGGTATGTAATAAATATKGAATCTTTGGGAATGAAGCTCATAACTGAATTTGCCTCTCCTGACTAACAAGCCCATCTTAGATTCATAAATGAATGTATTCTTTGGACTAATGACCACATAGCGTACTGGGATTGATGTTGTGGAAGATACAGCAGACATGAGAGTTTTCAGGAAATAAGTCTCTAGAACGGCTAGTAACAATGCAKTAGCTTTGTTTTAATATTTGTGTGGGATTTATTTTCTGTGCTTATGAATTTTTTCTTTGTCTCTGGTTGCTCCAATGCCAATTAAACTGAGTCATATGCAGGCAGAGTGTAAGGGGTTTTAATAGAGAAGCACCAAAAAAAGAACATTTTAATTTTATAACTGGCTTTAATTTGGATTCAGAAAGGTGAAAAATTGAAGGAAAAWCTTTACAAACTTTTWGGATTTATCTGAAAACAGAAAAAACYTGAGATCTCTCGGCTTTCTTGTGTGGTTGATTGTTCACGAGGCAGTTTCAGCCTTAAGTGTTTGTCTTTGTTTGTCTTTGATTTGACTCCTTTGATTCCGCATAATAGTATGTAACCAACCTTGCACACAAATACAGCTGAAGTCTCTTTTCCACGTAACATCTAGAAGCATTTAATTTTGAAAATACCAAAACCAGGAAATTTCCAAATGTCCAGAACATCTTTTTTTCTTCTGGTTTCAAACGTCTCAATTATGATGGCCACACTTTCTGCTGACAAGTGGCATCTCAGTGGAATTTATCCAGTGAGAAGAATGGTGCAGTTTTATATGCCTTGGGCTGAGCCAGCCTCTAGTCTGAATCACTACTAATGAATTTGTTTGCTTCCCACTTTGCTATTGACTTCCTACGTGATGCTGTGTGGGTCTCTAAATCCTCCAGGTATTGGGATAATGCTACTTTCCTCCTTCCCAAGTTTCTGTGGTGCTCTTTGGATAAAAGGCTTCATGTTCCAYATCCAGCACAGGGAAGACAGAGCATGGTTAGGGATGTTTTAAGACAAAGAGCCATCATATAAACTTTCCATCTTACCTGCTCTACTCGGAGTTCAGCCGTTCCTGTTTCTGTGAAGTTCACAGGTGCTCAGGCCATCCCTCAGTCTTTGAGGAAAACCAGAGCATAGTATCCCATCCTTTGCTACTGCAGAAACCCTTGCCATAACAAAACTCCTGCTCAATGAAAGACACTGAAGCACTGAAACCAAAGCACCTCCTACCAGGAGATGCACGCACAGGTTTTTCTCTTAAGAGACTCAAATCAGTTCTGATTGCACATTTAAATACATAATGCTTTTAAATGATTGATGAGTTGAGGCACAGCTCTCCTAGCTTATTCTATTCCCTCATCCTTATCTGGATGCCTTGAGCTAACAGAACAGCACAGACTGATAATAAATGCTTCTGCCATGAGAACTGGACACATTTAATTTCTTAACAGCATGTTTACTGTCAGCTCCTTCTTCTATCTGAGCAGGCACAGGACATGCTGCAAGGATCACTARTTGCCTCACACATCTTTGTCAGTAACCCCTTCAGCTGAGTTTTCCCTGCCCTAGTGAGTTACTTTCATTCAGCTGCAGCATGTTGTGTTGCGATAGATTTCTGTTTGGCTGGAGAAACATTTYTGCATCTCCTGCCCAGTGCTGCTCTGCCACTCAGCAGCAGAGCCACTGAGCTGGGGCACAGGAGAACTCCAAGCTCAGCCACTTTGCCCTTTAGGTACACCCTTAGGGCCAGCACATTTCCAGAGACAAATGTTCCACAGACATTTCCAACGCAAATGTTTGCCTGGGCACAGTGTGTGGTGTCAGTGCCAATGGCCTCCGGCCTTCTCTGGTCCCCAAGAGATAGGGCAGAGAACTTTCCTGGCCTCCTGGCATCAGCTCCAGCACAACTAGTACCACATCCTTATAAATGTGCTTGCTGTTCAGTGCCAATGTGTAAATGCATRGGACTACTCAAGATATATCAATAGTAAATATTTTTAAGATCAGTGTGGGATAAGGCATTGCATCTTGAACACAAATCCCACTTCAGAGCGCATTAACTTATTAAATGCACTCAATTCTCTTCKGTGGGAGACTACTGGGGAGAAAGAACAGATTCCTGGTCATGAGGAGGCCAAAGTGCAGCAGTAAAGGAGAACAGCACTCACTTAGAAAGTGAGTTAGCTTAAAGATAATTACCATTATCTTCAGTGTAAAGTACTGAGACACGCTGGATTAGCTGGCTACATAAAGCACCTCCCAGTAAAAGCTCAGATTTAAAGCTCCTGAAAAATTGCCTCCTTCCTGATGTATTTGCAAATAGCTTTTCCATGGCTGAGAGGACAGGGTAAGGCAGCTCTCCCTGTTGGGGGAAAAAGGAACACTGATACAATAAAGTTCTCTATGCAAGATAGCAATTACAAGAGTTCCATCATAGAGAAACCAACAGCAGAGGCTGAGAAATAACCTGGCTGCTGAAGAGCTGCTTGACRGAACTGTCAGGGAAAGGTGGGTGGGAGCTAATTCCAGTTAAGGGCATGATAGATAGCAAAACATGAAAAGGAGCTGTGGCAGGGAGTCTGACTCTGYGTTGCATACTGGCTCTTAAATGAGTTGGAATAGGTAAATGTCAACTCCAGCCATAGAAAGATGACAGCACCAGTGTGCCAAACTACTAGCATCCATCCAGCTTATTTCCAATGAATCTGAGCCTACCTCAAGCCACAATATCACCTATTCGAAGAGGACATACACCTTCCACCACCCCAGTTAAGGACTACCCCCTGGTATGATAGAAGTCCCCTTTATACAAGTTTGTGTATTTAAGATCTGTATGTTTCTATAGATTCAGATGGAGAAGTAGTTGCCAAGAAATATTACAGACCAAAGTCAAGATAGATATATGCTAAGGAGACACTTTGTTTAAGTTTCCTAGGGGCCAATAAGCTTCAGAAATCCTCATGAATTTGAAAGAAATTATAAATTTAGACCACAGTGTTTAATGCTGAACAAGGCTGCCAGCACAGATTAGCATCTGCAATAGGTTATAGAACTTGGATCGCACCCAGRAGGGCAGTGGCTGCTCTACACAGATTAAGAATGCAGAGTTATGTATACAGGTGGTGAAACAAAGTGCCCTCTGAAGGATTTCATAAATTCCAGAAAGCAGTGGTGCATCAGGATGACCTTCTGCTTTCAAGCACATTGAGACTGGCCTTCCAACGGCTGCTCCCACTAACAAGTGAACATGAATGAGTGGTGTGTTGTGTGAACAGTTACCTCTTTTTACTAATAACACCTTGATTCTATTGACAATAGTAGCTCATGAAAAAAGRTATTTTAAGAAATAGCAGTTGTAATCTGTGTTCCCCCCAAAAGTATTCCATATCAAGGAAAAAAGGAGTTTATACTATTGATTTGGGAAAAACATGTTAAAGGCAGTGTGGCACTCATAACTCTTCATTGGGGCACTTACAGATCCAGCTAGGACAGACAGTGYTAGCACAGGGCAGCTTCTGTTACCAAATCACCTTGGAATGGTTTGTGGAAAGCCCAGTGAAACACATGCTACTGTTTGCCAGARAGAATTGGTGGCTGTGGGGAACAGTTCCTCCTCCTGAAATGTACTATAGGAAATTCAGTCAAATTCAGCCCTGTGGAGGGACTTGATGGGAACCACGTGCACATCTGTAAGGGCAAGTTCTGTTCAAAGGGAGAAGGTCCCACGTAAGAGCCAGCTAAGAGCTTTCTGCTCTGTCACCCACGTGTTGTCTTCTCTTCATGCTTCAATGCATGGCTGGGGACTGTGAACTCTGCAAACACGGGCATCACTCGAGTGTGCTGATTTACTAAAACATCTCCATATGCAATGCCTTGTGGCTTCCACAGGCATCTAGRGGATCTGTGCATTCTCAGCACTTCTAATGCAGAAAGTAGCAAGTGTTGCAAGTCACACTGCTGCAAATAAGTGGGACTCATGACAATTTATCTGGTGAGTCTCTTTTAATCTGCCTCCAGGTAACTTGCATTCCCATCTCTCCATGGCTGTCAAGTTTGTACCTCCAGTTAAGGAAYGGCCAGATTTTTCAATCTGTTAAAAGAATTTGAGGTTGTTTGAAGAACTATTCCAACAAAACTAGCTTTATTGAGTCAGACCAAAAGTATCCTCTGACTAAGCACAGCCAGCAGCAGATGCTWTGAGCCCTGTAGAACAGCCAGATTATATCTGGACCTCTATTTTTAATAACTACCAATAACCTCACCTTCTCTGAAGCACTCAGTCCATGTAACAGCAGATCACACAATCTTGCAGTTCCTACCCTGGAGACAGTTAATTACCCAAGAGGCAAAATCCCCAYATACAAATGTAGTCACAGAACTGCCTTGTAAGAGGCAGCCCAGAGCATTCATGGTAAAGCTGAGAATCAAATGGTGTCTCTTGCCACTAGGTTATATTTTCAAAACTATCTGTCCGAAACACGATGGGAGTGGTTAAACTAAAGAAACAAAGACTTTGACAGATGAAATTTCCTWCCAGATTTCCTAGTGCCTTCCAGTTTCAGCCTGATCACTGAAATCCCTCATGTGAACCTGACCTCAAAGTGTGCATGATCACAGKGCTAACACCTGCTCAGCTGATGCACCAAGCAAAACTTTCTGCTTGATGAGCCTATTTCCTATTGCCTCCAGTAACTTTTCAATACCAGCACACTGATATCAGCAACATTATGATTTATTAAGGAAGCTTTTCCAGTGTTTCCCCTCCCCCACYGCAGTCATCACTGATGAGGTCCTGGCTTTGAGAGCTTTCTGGGTGCTGGAAGCTGCAGCTGGCAAGCTGTGCTCAGCAAACATTTGCAATCAGCAGCTGACTTGCCACTGTCACCTGCCTGCATGGGCAAACAATGAAATGCTTTGCTTTTGTGCCCAGCACCTCACTTGGAAGGCAAAAGAAGGCCCCCCCAAGCTGTGGGACCACCTGAGCCTACACATTGCCTACAGCTGTTGGATTTGTTTAGTGCTCAAGTGAAAAAAGTCAAATTGTGTGTGGTCGAAGAATGGGGGAAAGTGAGCTGGCTCACCTATGTTTTAATGGTATTAGTTGTGGATTTTAACTTACTCAATGTTCTCAAAGCTCGCTTTCCTTTTTCCTATTATCTCTTTCATCTGTGTGAAATGGGTGATATCACTCCTGCTGAGACAGTTCTGAAAACTTTGCTTAGCTTTGTTCCTTCCACCTCTGCCTCCGACTTTAGGGAAAGCCTTTGGGTGTCAGCAGCTGTAGAGCTAGAGGRACTCATTTCCAGTCCTCTCTACCAGTGCCAAGACACTGTCAAATCCCCACACTTCAAGCAGAAGCCTCCCAGCTTCTGAAAGCAAAACACCTTTCTCTCTCCCTGTGCACCAGCAAGTAGGGTAGCTGRTGGCATGGCTCCAGTGCTCTCTAAAGCTTCCACACTACTGCTGTCAGCAGCCCAAACAGATGCCACCTCCTGTGGCATTTAGAAAGCCTTTGGGTATCAAGTGAGAGTTCTCCAAGGCTGCATTGCCAGAATGCCAGAGGGGAGCCTGCAAGAACACTAAGATTAAATCCCATCACGTTAGGACTTAATGACAGTGCAGATGGAGTGGGCGAGGGAACCTGTATGAGGTAATTTACACACCCACTCAAGTTAAACCCCAGTTACATCCATCCCCTCCCCCCAGAGAACTGTCTCTGGTCTGGCTCTGAATGCAAAAAGGTGAGCATATCAGCTTCTCCATCAATAGGGCAGAAATGATAACCGTCTCACAAGGATTAAACAAAAATGTGCTTTTTTCACCTGATGCATAAAACATGAATTGGACTGGATCTCATTCCCACTCTGCCACTRATCAGCCTCAGCTGTGTCTTCTTGTTCCTTCTTCACAAGAAGGACTAATCCCCACTGCATTGAGCCCCATGCAAAAAAAAACCCTGCTGCAGCCTGTGATCCTGCTGCACCCATTAAAGGAATAACTGGACCTATCCTAGATGGCCAGAGGCTTGGCAGAGCAGTTGGCTTTGAACTATCCACAGCCTATTTGATTTTGTAATAATTTTGCAAGTTAAGGAAAAAGTCAATTTCAGGCCCAAAACCCTTTAAAAATTTCACATCATTAAGTAATAAAAAGATTTGCAAACCATTTATTTGCGTAGTGATGAAACAGCAGGGGTCTGGCAGCCTTTCAGCTAAAATACCTGCTTTTCAGATATCAGAGGAGATATGATAGCTGTTCAGATCTAGTAGGCATCTCTATGGACACTGTTTGAAGGTGGAACATCTGTAATTTTCCCTCAGACAGGATATCCTTTCAACCACTGCAGGGACATGGTCACACTAACATAAATGCCAAATTTTTGTTTGGCTGCAAGCAYCAGAGAGCTGCCAAGCCTTTGGCTGACCACAGAAACCTGAGAGCTGTAACCTTCAGATAAAATCAGTGCCAGGCAAATGGCTGGTTGATGCACCCGCTGCACTCTGACATGTGAGTAGCAAGGGTTACTTAAGGGAAATGTCCTGACCAGGCACTGCCAGCACACAAACCCTCACTAGRGCTGACATCACCCAACCAAGATAGCAGCTCAGTGACAGACCTCATCCAAGGATGGCCTCAGTCTCCAGTACTTCTGACAGCACTTCCTGGAGCTCTGTCTCTCCACTCCAGTATCTGAGAGGTCATCTGACAAATATTCCTGGCTTGGCCAAAGAGATTCCCACAGCAGACCTGCTCTAGCACAGGGAAGAGCCTACAAATCAACTATTAGGATGACCAGAGACCTAAAAATCATAGCTCTCCTATGCTCCTGGAAGAGGGCACAACAGCACTTAAAATAGCACGTGTCCCCAGGACTAATCAATTAATGAACTTCYAGACCCCGATGATATCCCAGGAATAAGTAGAGAAATGCCACAAAGAAGGTCAGACAGCCACATCATCATCAGAGGGACTTTCACAAGCCTTCATTGCATGTAAGGCCAGGGACAAGGGCATTGCTTTCCACAATAGCAGGAGACCCTAAACCTCTCAGAAACATTTACAGGCTCTGGAGCCCCAGGGTTGCTTCAGGCTCTTAGTATCACAGGCAAATAGTTTCCTTTACACTGCCCAGASCGTACCTCATTAGAGAAAAGAGATAGAAACAAGGGAGAATTAAAAAAGGCAGGTCTCTACTCAACCAAGTATGCTTCCCTCCCTGAGAGCAGACCATGCATTGCTTTGCTCTCCTTCCCCTACACAGTGCCAGTTATAATAAGTAGTTTTTAAATTCATCTGCTTCCCCTTTTTTTTCTAGCAGCTGCTTTACCAGCCTTAAATAATGGCCTAAATCACAAGCAGAGTTTCTGAGGCTTGATCTCCAAACCCGAATTACAGTTTTGCTGCAGCCCACCCTTTCCCTAGCTTATGTTATCAACACCCTACATATCCACATCACCCTAACAGTCTTCCAGAAGTTCTTATCCCTGTAGACTTCTTTAATAGGGAAGTCCAACTGCTCAGCTGCCCTCTATTCTCTAGAAATCCCCYCACCTGGAAGGAGGGATGAGGCACAGCTAAGGCTCAGAAGGGGTCAGTATACCTTTCTTCTGCAAAGAGGTTTCCACCTTGGGCTAATTTCAGTATGACTCTCTAAAATGCCCAGGCTGAGCCCCTAACTATGGGTGAAAGGAATTTATTAACATATTTGATTGACCATAAGAGGATGATCCACCATCTTAGCCTTTCACAGAGGACACCCCGCCCAATACAGGTGATTTTGGAAATCCTACCAAAGATTGCTTGAAGCACAGTTTTCAGAGGGTAGAGACTTGTCAGGGTTTTTTTTTT
>NW_026623472.1:901655-962354 GCF_030028575.1 Malurus melanocephalus | reverse complement strand
TTTTTTTTTTTTTTTTTTTCTTAGATGTTTCTGAGTTTTGTCCTTGGAAACTCACTAGTAATCACTAGTCCCTCAGGAATTCTGGATTTTACTCTGTCAAGATAACCCAGCAAAGTGGGAGGAAGAACTGCTCCAAATTAGCATTTAGCTGATGCTACAAACAACATACTTGTGGCCACCTTCTCCCTGTTATTATAGGGCTTAGGACATTTTGAATGTGTGTGCTCTGACTCAGCTCAGACGAAGACCCAGCAGGGTCTGCTGGTGGTCCAAGCCAAAGAGTCACTCAGCTCRCAATGAGAGGTGTGACATTTAGGGCACACTGGGGCTGAGGTCACAAGAGGACAAGGCAGTGGACACTGCTCCCTTTTGTTGGGACATCGAGGGGAGAAATCTCAGAGGACTCAGTGATTTTATTGGAGGTTCTACAACCTCCCTTGAGCCACATAAGGCTCTTGCTCCTYTGGTTTTTGGGGAGAATGGTGGATACGGTAGGATGCTGCTGAATTCTCCTCTACTACATCATTAATGCATCTTTTTGGGGGGAAAAGAGGAAAGAGACCCTCATTTTAGTGGAAATGCTGACAGAGTCCTGATATTCAGATGCTTCCTCTGAGAGTAGAACCTTGCTACTAGAGTCAGCTTAGCAAGCAAGATGCCATTTGATTAGTCAGTTGTTTTTTTGGCAGTAGGGCCAGAAATGATTGCAAACTGGTATGCCTTTGGCCAGACATTTAAGAGATTGCCACATTATATATTTATTGAAGGAGTGAAGAAATCTGAACTGGATAAAAATAGCAAGGCTTGGATTAGAAAGTGATTGGCAAATGAGAAACAGAGGTTCACTGTTGCTTCAGGATGCCTAGTGTTGCCAGGAACATCCTGCATAGTGTGGATATGGGTCTGTTGGGGTGGAGGAGACACATAAGACACAAAACTGGCCTGAGGAAGCACTACCMGGTCTTTTGGATGACCGACTTAAGTTTACCTTAAGAACTGATGCTACCTATCTCCCATGGTATTTCTAGTGGGTATTTAAAAATAGAAACGGGACTAGAGGGCTGGAGAGTCCAGGATCCTGAAACCTTTGTTTTTGTTCCCTCTTCAGATGGGTTGAGTATCCTGGTAATGGAGKTACCAGTTTATTCTCTGGTGCCAGCATAGTATTAGTTCAGCTCTCTAAGGAGTTGTTCCCTGCAGAAGCCACCAAAATTGCTACAAAATTGCCCTTTGGGATCCAAGACTTGGAGTTAAGTTCTTTTTCCTACTCAGAAGAAAGCTTCTAGCAGGCAATGGGATGGAACACACATTGTGTCTGAGGTGCAGCGCTGCCACTTGGAGGGCAGTCACCTCCACTCAGAACACAGAAGTTACACCTTCAGTGATTGCAAAGACACAAAATGGTTTTATATACCCACACTTTCTTCTGTCWCTTCTTATCACATGTCTGATCAGGAGTCAGTATGGCCAAAAGATTGTTCATAACTGTTTAACAGATAAATTGTTTCATATATAGACTTGGATGCTTCTATTAAGATAATGAGTRAAGGATCCCATCAAGATCAAGGTCTCCACTGTTTTGGTGCTGTACAGTATCCATACAATATTCTGTATCTCCATGCCATGAGAAGCCCACTGTGTCCAAAAGCTTATAGTTAAGTAAACATTTTAAGTGGGAGAGAGACTGAGGCATGTGAAAGGGGAATAATTTATCCATGATAAAAGGCTGAGCTGAATTAGAAGAGCTTGTGTCCTGGGTGGGATCTTTTATCTTCTCCTAGCATAACCACCTACCAATGACTGACACCATCTGTAAATTCTCATAATAAAAAGCATCCCAGAAACAAGACGTGTAATTTCTTAGGACATTCTATTCTTTCTCTGGTTACGATTCATGGGCAGGTAAGGGCTGTTCCAGCAGCTGSATGCAAGGCTTCAGACATAGCAACAGCAGGCAAACCGTGGCTGTAAGAATGACTCCTTTTATATGCAATCATCTCTCAGCACACCCTGTGGTGCTAATGAAAAAAATCCCTTCACAGAGTGCACAGTGTGCATTATTAGCGGGAGTGAGAACTGAGGCAGCATCGCCATCCTGGAGTCGGACAGGGAACTGCAGGCACAATGTGCTTAAATTACAGATTCCTCTTCAGTCACCCTGATGGSATGAGCTCTGAATTTCGTTGCCATCTTTCTGAAAACTGAGGAKAGAGAAGGTTAGACTCTTTCTCCAAACAGGTACTGCAGTCTGACAACACAAAGTCTGGGGTTAGCACATCTTTCACAGTGGCAACTGGTAAGGATAAAACTGTGTAAAGTACATTATTCAAAAAATAACACCCTGTGACAGATAATTATGAACATTTGTATGAAGAAATTATATAAATAGTTTCTTTTAATGTGGTGGTTGGAGTTTTTTACCACCTTCTCTCTTGTTGTGGCAATGAATGCTTTGTCCTTCACACATAAGGTTCATTCTTATTTTGCATACATTAATGTGAAACCAGTGCAAACTTTGCTGTTGATTTTCATTTTGACATCAGATACAGGTCCCCATATAAATGCCAATGTTTGGGGACAGGTGACTTCATTCAGGATCCTCTTTTGCTCCTGAGGCAGCACCATCCCAGTGGACAGGRGTCTCAGGCCCCAGCAGCCTCTGGCCAGAAGCCAGGATGTTCTTACATCTGCTGTAGGGTACCCTCCTCCTGAGCAATGATATGTCATACGGGCACCCTCAGCTCCCTCTTCTTCTCCCTATTAGCAGGCAATRCTCTGGTCTGTTTTCAGCTCAAATGTACCGTGTGAGATACCATTGGGCTGCCCGAGTCTGGGCAAGTCACTGTCTGTGTCATGCCMCAGTTACCAGCCTCTAGTCAATAGCTGACACTTCACATATGTACTGAGAGGTTGCAGTAGACCATGTCCTGGGATGGTGCAGTGATGGAGGTGAGAAAAGCATGACTTTATAAAGCATTTATACAAGGAAAGCTTGACTGTTGTCAGTTGTGACAAATGAAAATAACCAGACAAAAATTTGACACTGTGTATTGATTCCCCTCAGCAGCACCTGACAGCACAAAGCCATCTTTCYTACCTGTGATTTACCAGCAGCACTCAGAAAAAGGTTATTCTTTCCAGCCACAATTCTCTGTCGTTCACTCTCTGCATCACTGGTTTTTAGGACTCAGGGAAAATCCTGACTAGGACACAGACCATGATCTTACCTTGTAACTGAAACACCTGGTCCATTTTATATGGGAAAAGAAACATCTTCAGAAAGTGTTGTGCTTCAGTAAAGTACCTCTTTGTGGTGGCCCATGTCAGAGGTGAAACCTTGTCCAGGCTGGCAGTTTGAAAGCCAAGGGGCTTGTTCCAAACAGGCAAACAAAAGTGATGCTGTATTATTTTTGCCTGTTTCTTGGGACATCTACAAAAGGGGKCAGGGTTGTCCAAAACCAGTTCGTCTGCAACACTTTTCCAACAACCATCAATAAAATTGCTTCATGTTTAAGATTGTGACAGAAAGCTGGATAGTGGCTCTGTCAGCAGTGGTATTTGCAAAGGATTGGTGATAGATATTGTGGTGCCACYTTATCCTGACCATCTTGGAGTTGTTTCTTCATCTTGGCTGCCTGATTCAGCCTCCAAGCTCATCATCATCACCATTTATTGRGACTGGCTGACTATTCTGGCAAAAGAAATAGTCCTAGTCAATGCAGATGACGGGGGGATGCTGGAGCTGGAGCCAGATCCTGCACCCTGAGTTTTATGGGGAAATGATTCAGCTTTCCTTACAGCTCGTTGGGAGCCACCACACCCCATGGGCTGATCTGATGCTCACCACTAAAATGCAGCCACTCCCAAGGTGAGAAGTAGAAACAAGTAATACACGGAAGGCCAAGAGAAGCTCTTGGCCAAGGACAGAGCAAAAACGATCCAGTATTTTAATGGACAAACACTGAACATGTGAGATCTGCCAGGCAAAGAGCCAGAACCCACACTCAGCAAGTTTTGGTCGACACAGAAAGGCCTTACATGCCTGCTGAGCCTCAGTACCCCCATAATTTCTGGCAAGCCTTTTGACATTGGGTGTTCATTGGAAAGTCCAATTGCCGGGAGCCCAGGACTGTCAGTTTGCCTTTCATTCAAGAGAACAGCATGTTCCCAGCTCTGCCATTTCCAGACGAAACAAGCCCCAAGAGTACTTTAAAGACTTGGACACAAATAGCTTGCATTGTGTGTTATTTTCAAGCTGGTCTCACGATTTTACAGGTCTGACTCATTTTGGATAAATGCAAAAGGTTAGTCATGGTAGTCAGCTGTAGGCAAAGAGGAAGGGCCTCACCACACTCACGCCAGAGCAGTTTTTATTGCTGTTGTAGGGCAAAGAGCTGAGCCAGGTTTGCCGGTCCCTGACCTTGGGGTTTGTCCCAGGCCTTGTTAGGGGGCACACCAGTAAGAAAGTGTGGATACAGATCTRTGCATACATCCATAAAATCCATCCAGCCTTACATCCATCTGTCTGCTGAGAGCTGGTGAGCATCTGCTCCTCCCTGAGCTCAGGCCAGGTGTTGGTAGGAGTCTCATGGCTGCCACGGTGACTGGCTGTGGGAAGGGTGGCACACGGGTGGCAGCTACACCGTGGCACTGCATGGCACAGAGSTCACACCAGGGCACTGCTGACACCCACCTGGGGGCACGGCCACTGCTGTGGCACAACCGGTCAGAATAATCTTTGAACTTTACCCACTCTAAGGCCTCAAGATATTTGGGCTGGAGAAACAGGGAGCAGGAAAGGAGAATTTTTAAGCTTGGTTTTAATGCAGAGCCAGTTGTCTGCACTGGACATGGCCATGTCTAGCACAGCAACACTTTCCTGCAGCCCTGCAATCCAGGGATGCTTTTCCACAGCAGCCCTGAGCCGCAGCCCGGGCACTGGCCAAGCTGGAGCACCATCTGCMGGCTTCAACACGGCAGGCTGGCTCGTCACAGGGACAGAACACAGGGAAACCAGAGCTGTGTATGCCGCTGCACCGTCATTAGACCACACAGCAAATTAGAGATGAAAAAGATCACAGAGTTGGACAAATCCCTCAGCTAAACCTGCTCCTGTCAGCCTCACAAAAGGGACTCCAAACCAGTCAGTGTTTCTGCATCAGAGCAGAGCAAACTGACCTGGGTGAAGGAGATCCAGTTGTGAGTCAGTTATTTAGTTATTTAGTCAGTCAGTTGTGGCGTTATTTAGAGCGGAGCTTGTGAACAGTTTCATCTAAAGAAGTCTGAAGCATTGCACTGGGCAGTCTTATTAATGTTTAATTTTTACAGTTTGAAATGCAGTTTTCTTTACAAATATTTCTGATCATAATARTATTGAGGGGAGCACTGGGAGCCTGAAAGGGAAACAAAATGTATGTCTCTGGTGCAACACCRGACTCATTTAAGCAGCTCTCATGTAGATTTTTCTTGGGTTCCTCAGGACTGCCAAAGACCCAAACTAGCAATTACTGACACCACACTGCTGAACYATATTCCTACTTTACCTGCCTCATCCTCTGGCCCACAGAGCTCCACATACCTCACAAATTCATAACCCTTTCCTCTTYCAGCTACTAATCCTTCTGGCCAGTACAGAATGATTTCTCTGCCTTTTTTATTGTTTTTTTTTGTAATGCCCCAAATCTTCATGTGGAGAGCCAAGCATGTTTCCACCTTGAGAGGCAGAGCCCTCRTGGGTGTTGAAGGGAGGCTCCTTTTGTGAAGCTGCCCACACTGATTCCTGTGACATTTATATCCCATTACCCCAATTTTGTCTGTGGTGGCCCCAGCAAGGCTCTCTGAAGGATGGTGGCTGTGTCCAGGATGAGCAGTAGCGTGTGGCCTGGGCTCCTGGTCCCCAAAGGGTCATGCTGGGGAGCACTGCAGATGCCACTCCACATGGGACCCAGGCTTTCCTTTGGAGTGCACAAGGACAGGAGTAAAGTGTGGCTGGTGAACTGCCAGGGTGTGTTKCTAGGGAGCTCAGTACGGTCCCTCTCACCTCCAGGGGTTATCTCACCAACTGCCAGCCAGCCAGGAATGTGCTTTCACTTGCTCAGTCCTGCTCAACTTAATTACACCTTCCTGGTGTGCTGTACATCATTTCCCTCCCACCTCCACTGTCCTGTCAATCCAAGCTGATCCTGCWCATCCTTTAATGGCACACCACCTTCTCACTTTTATTTTCATCCCCATACCCACCTCTCAGAACTTCTGTCCCTTTYCCTCTCACAGCTCTCAGCTGCCTGGTTTGTGAGGCTGGAAAATGATGCCCTAGCCACGTACTTACTTTCTGAACTGTCAAAAGAAATACTTTTTTTTGGCCAAGACAGCATGAGTCTGTGCAAGTTATTTTCCCAGCAAGACCATTCCTCTAGTACTGTAAATAAGAATATGTGATAAAGGAATCATTGCTGCTCATGATAAGGAAYGAATCGGAGATTCTGAAGTGCCCTAAACTCACTTGCTGTGGGGCACAGGCAACTTCCTCGTACCGTGAATAAAGAGAGTGTTTCCCTGAAGATCTTTGCCTCTTCCTTGAAACTGGCTGCCTTGAAAGTCAGCTGAGGCTGGGGCCAGCCTGGGATGCAGGACACTGCATCTATCCCCAAACCATTGCTGGCTTGCTGCAGGCCTCAGTTTGMATCCTGCAAAATGGTAAAAGTGGAGAAGCTGTTTCACTGAGGCACTTTCACTGCAGATGGAAGATGCTTTGTAGGTGCCCATGCCTTGAACCCTGAGCAACCCTCTACAGCCATTGCAACATTTTCGACCCTTCTGATGTGATTTTCCTTAAGCTTTTCTCCAGCAAATGAAGAACAGCCTAAATCTCTGACCTTTTGCCTTCTCCACAGTTGGGCAGAAGTCACTTCCTATGAGATGTATGATGGATGTGCCCTGTCCCAAAGTTCACTGCCATGAACAAGGATTCACTGAGCTGTCCCTGCATGAACCCTATGTAGAAYCTACAAATGTGAGGGTACTTTCAATACTGGTAAAGCACAAGCAGTCCTCMCAGGAGGCTGCTCTGCGTGCGTCAYCCATGCAGAGAGTGGCGTTAGGGAACAGCATTAGGTTACAAAATCAAGYTTACAGCAAAGAGGTCACTCAGCTGTTCGCATGTCCTGGTGTGTCAATACCATCTTTAATGGCCCAATCTCAGGCTGATATAGCTAAACATAAAAATAACAGAGAGGCTTCTGGGTACAGCAGCATCTTTCTGCCTTTGCAGAGCCAGAATGCTAAAAATCCTGTGTTTGCTTCCATTGCATGTCAGTCGATCTCATGGATCTGTTGTATTTCCCCAGCCTTTATTTGGCTTTGCTTCYGGAGCCACCTGACTGAAGAAGCAGAATAGCATAGGGCATGTTCAGGACAGGACTGTGAGCAACACGGACACGTTCTTGGGGTGCTGCTGGATGTTTGGACAAGCTTTAGATATTACTGAAGCTGCATTTRGCTGGTCCTAAAGGCAAAGTTGCAGTCAAGTCAATTAAAATTCATTTACTGCACTGGAAGTTGGACCTTCTTGAGACAATTTCATCCCTTTTGGAGTTGAATTCTATGTGCTGACCAGATGAGACTTATTTCTTTGTACTTTGATCTCATACCTTTTACATATCTTTTAAAATAAGAGTCTTTGAATTCTTTCTTGACCTTTCTAATGGCCATTTTATTTTAGCAAATTTCTCCTCTGGGCACTTTGCATTGACACCAATAAACTTCTGAGATATCTGTGAGCCAGACTTGGAATTATTACCCCYACTTCTTAACCTCTTTTTTCCTCTTTTTTCATATATGTCAGTTGCCCTGATACCAGGGTGGAAGGCAGTAGGGGTGTTAGAGGCATTATCTTTCACTTGTTCTGTGATTTTTGTGATTATTTGTACACATCCTTTTAGAATAGTTCAGATTTTCTCTGTACCCTGGAAATTAAACTTAGACACATTTTTTTTTTATTTTTTTTTTAATAAACTGGAAGCAATTACTGCAGTTGGTGGCAGATTCTCTGTTTGCTGCTGTCCTCAAGCCCAGTCTGGGATTCTGGGAGGTGAACAAATAGTCAAACACACATTACACTACTCAGTGCAAAGGTCMGAAGGGATCTGTATTGGCCAGCGGGTCAAATGGGGTAAGGTACCAGTCCTGGCCATAAAATGTATTTTACTGCTCTCTGCAKCCATTTAGTAAATTTACAGAGCTTTTGTCAGCAACAATAACAAAATTGGAGGAACATTATAAAACAGTTTTGCACCCCATTTCTTTAGATAGTGCTTCATAGAATCTTTTAACCAGCTTTTGAGAACTGTAATAAAATACTTTGAAACGTGTTTAGGACAGTTTTGTTTCAGGCTTTGCCTCCAGCTTCTTTGGTTTGAAAAACATGCTTGTTTCCAGGAAAACAAGTATTGAATTTAATTAGAATTAGATGTWGACAGATGAGGCTGATGTTTCCAAAGCTGCTCGTGCTTCTGTGAGTTTGGAAAAAGACCTGGCTGCCTCTTGCAACAATTAATAAAAAAATTAATTGCGCCTGTTTATTTTGGATCCACCTACTATTATTTTTTTTCCTACTTTTTGCAATACTCTTACTTAATTTGTCTTGGAGTAACAAAAACAGCTCACCCCAGTTAACCCAAGGGTGTCCTTCCTTTTCAGTTKGTCAAGAAATGCCTGAAGTGTTGCATGATTCCAAAATGCTGTTGCTGTTGGACCTGAGAAACGTGAAAACTCCAGTTCAAGAGTCCTGAGACAGACAACTGGAGACTTACAAGAAACAACTGAAAATTCTTCCCTTTCCTACCATCAGAAATAGATGCCAAGAGCAGGCTGGTGGCATCTCCTGCATCCCACCAGTGCTATCCCAGCAGGACTGAGTCCCTTTGCTGACCCTCAGCTCCCATGAGACAGCATCAGCCTCTGCAGCTGCTCCCTACACTGAGTCCAGGACAGCCTGGGAGGGGAAGCACAGCCACCTCCACTACTTGAATTAGACCACCAAAGCCATTCAACTGTTCTAAACATCACAGCATTGAGATTTTGTTTCAATCTAATTAATGATTAAAAATAATAGTCTTAAAAATAATTTAAGAAGAACTATAGGGCTCGTTTCCTTCACCCTTCAGTTTCTGGGGTTTWATCCTATACATGACAAATTTTCAAGCTTTTTTTCAGCACACATAACACCTTAGTTTTTAAAATGCTCATGACTCCAGGAGCTGAGACTTTAATGAGTGCAAATACCATCAGTCTTGCTGTAATAGGACACACCTGGGGGCACAGCTGGCCCTGGGATAAATTGCTGCCATCTGCATTTCCTCCTCCTCTAAGTGCCCACAAACTGCCCAGCCATCCATGGGGTGAGGGCTGCCCTGGCTGGATGGGCAGTGCTCTGGGCAAAGGTGGTGTTTTGCCAGCAGTGCTTTATGTGCTGTGCCTGGCCAGGGCTCCCTGCCTTGAGCAGAGCTGGGCTCAGTGTGAGAGGCCAAAGTCCACCTGAGAGCAGATCTCTGCTGGGCAGGCTCCCCTTCCTCAGACTGTGCAACCCAGGAGGGTCTTTCATCCATTTGAAGTGTCCCCAAGCAAAGCTCAACCTCCAGCCAGCCCTGCATGAGGGCTCAGCCCCAGGGTCTGAGTCCTCTTCAAATCCTGCTTGGGTCCAGCCCTTCTGCTTGGCATCTGTCCCCTGCATGAAATGAGTTTCACTGATCTCAGCCCATGTTTTGGCTGAGCACGTCCACAGCACAAAATTCAATTGTGTAGTGTGGAGAAGATCTTCCTMTGGCTTTGGGACGTGGTGGTGCAGYTGRTCATGTTGATCCAKGGCCAGTCAGGGTGTCTGGTGGGCACTGGGACAGTGACTGGGATGTCCCACATGGCCAGCCATCACAGCCTGGATGCATTTCCAAGTAGCTCCATCAGCTGCTGGCCTAGGATGAACCCTCAGTGAGAGACTGCTGACCCTCCCAAGCCAAAGATACCCTCCCATGGGCTTTATAGGAAATGCCAAAACCAAAAAACTAAGGGGGAACRGGAAGGTTTAGTCAAAGGCCTTTCTCCTGGGGTGGAGATGGYCTGATGCAAACAGGAGGGGAGAAGGAAGAGCAGGTCACCATGATGAAGGAAAAGCAGATGGAGGCAGGAACTGGCCCTGATCCTCCTTACACCSCTGGGGGAGACTGAGGCAGAGACAATGATCACATATCTGTGACCTAAGGAGCAGATGCAGGCAGCCTGAACCCAATCCCCCCATCCCAGGGCACCCAGTGCACTTCAGCTCAGTGGTGGCTCCAAGGCAGGAGGAGGAGAGGACACTCCAAAATCAGCCCTTCAGTTGCCTTTGCAGGGAATGGAGAGCCAGGGCTGTGCTGGTGGAGACTGAATCTAGTGATTGCTATAAGGGATTTGCTGTCTCTTTCTTTATCCCTCTCTTTCTCTTTTTTTTTTTTTTTTTTTCTTTTTTCCCCCCCTTTTCCCTCCCTCTTATCCCTTTCGTGGTGCATTTGTCTTCGAGGAACCTGGGGTGTTCTTTTCATCAGTTCAATCTCTCTCTGGCACTTGAGTCCTGATTGGCTGAAGGACTTAGGGAAAAAAAAATCTTTAATTAAGTAGATAATCTCTTCTTAGGAAGTTCTGCGGCTCCATTTCACCAGCCCCCTTTAGCTCTTACTTTAGGATTGGTTACCCTTTGCAGAAGGTGGGATTCAGGAGGCATCCGCCTCTTCATCACACCAGGACTGCCGGGTGGAAAATAGCTCCATCCCTTCCCTAATTTAGTTGTGTTTCTTTTTTTTTCCTTTTCTGTGGTGGTGGTGGTGGTACCCAAGTTTCTTTCTTTCTTTTTTTTTTTTTTTTTTTAAAGAATCTCCTTTCTCCCTCTTTATTTGGATTTTGTATTTCACATGGACCCTTATCTGGGCATCTTCTTCCTCACTCCCTTCTTCCAGTCCTGCTATGCCTGGTGAGTATCAAGAACACCTCAGTCTGTGTCTCAGGCAGGTGCTCTTCCCAGATACCCTAAGGAAATTCCTCTTCACCTTCCTAAATGTCCCCTCTTTCTCACCCAGTTCAGTTCTGTCTTTAATGGAATCAGATATTTAACCAACTCCCTACACACTCACTGGCAGAGAGGTTAGATTTGTGAAARTCCCCTTTTTCCCCTGCGACTCTCAAAAACAAGTACGGGCCAAACCTTGAGYTGGGGTGAAATAGAGGAGAGTGGATGCTGAGGACCTAGCCCCTCAATTTCAAGAGGGAAGATAACCCAGTGGAAGAACCAGGGACTTCTGTTTTTCCAAAGGCTCCTGGTCAGCTTGTGTCTTGTCTCAATTAAATCAAGTGGGGCTTCTCCTGCGCTCCCCAAAGAGGACAGTCCCTGATTAAGAGCTCAGAGCCAGCAGGGGTGAGTTAGATCCACAGGAGTGTCACTCTGGATGAGCAGCCTGAGACCCAGGCTCCYTGGCACACACAAGGTCAGAATTATAACCCTGAAAATCATGTATTAGGATTTCCTGGGGAGAAGCTTTTGGTACGGAGATTTCTATGGCTCCGTTTCCAATCACCCATCAGACCAATTCTGCTGTGCACAAGTCTGTGGCCATCCCCTGGGGACCTATTTTCTCTGTCCTCAGAGCGGTGYTATATTTATTTCCCAAAAAGTTATATAAGGGTGAACAGGAAGAGATTATGCTTTCATCAAATCTTGCATCATTCCTTGTGGGATATCAGTCCCACTCCCAAAGGGAGAAGGGCTTTGCAGGTATTTTTCCTATGTGATTTTTACTGAGTACCCAAACTTTATCCTCTATTGCTGTGATGTCCTGGGGAATCTGCTCAGCGGGTTACAGACTTATCTCTAAYGGCAAGGAAAGTATTTTTCCATTAAATTACTAAAATCCTCTGCCTTTCTCATAGCAGATCTCTAGGGTTATTACTATGGATGGAGAAATCAAAATTACAGAAAGATAAACTAAAAAGTAAATGGGAACTTGTTCCTGTCAGTGTGGGAGTGAAATTTATGTTCTTTCAGAGATTTTCTACTCCCTTCATTAAAATGTGTAATGTGCAACAATTYGTGTATGTCTAAATACTGTAAAGTAGCAAACTCAAGATAAACCTCCCTTGCGGAACAAGGGGAATATGTATCTTCTACAGAGAGGCTAGGCAAGAACTCATGCTGATTTTATTCTTATTTTTCTGCTCTTCCTGTGTATATGTCTCGCTTTCCTCAATAAAAAATAGGTKTAGAATACATTAAAAGAAAAAAAAATCAACATTTTAAAGAAACAGTTCAAAGGCAAGAAATTTCAGTGCACAAAGTAGAGCTAAATATAGAAATCCAAGACATTTTCAGTCCAAAGTTGAATGTTTAAATTCACTGTCTCACAGCAGCTTTTATCTAAGAGAAAAGTTTAYAGATCAAGACAACCCTGCTTCTCTCTGCACGTTGCTCCTAGGTCATGAGCTCCAGACAGAAAGGAAAACTGCAACCTTTATTTGAAATTAACATTTTGCAGACACTATCCCTTGACTTTTGAGGAGAAAAAAAGACAAGTTTGTGGGAATCATAAAATAATTCTGCTWGAAATTTGTGCTGGTTTTCTTTATCTGATCCAACAATTTAAAACACATCAAGTTCTTTCTTTCCTGTGATTTAATCACAAGAAATGGGAGCGGGAGCATGGGGGAGACCAATATAAAACAACAAAAAAAGTTACATATATATATATATATATATATATATGTGTGTGTGGATTAGATTTTACCATTTAACTAACTATTCAACCAGTGTGATCAAAATGTCAGGGTTGCATTTAAGAACAAAAAAACCCCAAATAAATATTACAAAATAGAAAAAATTAAGAAAAAAAAGAAGTAAAGCTCTAAATGTTATTGAGTTGTTGCGCAGCCTCCTATGGGAATAATACTATGATTTACAATGCAGCAGTTAGTTTCTAAATGTTTTTCTTTTACACTTCAGCTATGGGGACTGCCTTTGGTTTCCAACCTCCCTAGTTTTCTAATAAYCTCAGGGAGCTCATATTTGAGAACAAAACTCAGATCCAAAGTGAAATTCTATCCATTTTCTCTATTTACAATAATGACAGTAAAGATCTAAATATATCTTTATAATTTTCTAAAGAGCAGAACCAGCAGCACAGTAGCCTGAGTGGGTGGTAAGGTATCAGACAAATATTGTAATGAGAGATTAGACAAGACTCTTAGGGCATATTAAACTGACGAGTGTGGGGCTGTTATTGGTTAAAGTTGTAACTGAGAGAATTATCAGAAGCTTATTAGTATTTGATATGTGTAAAATATAATGGGACAGCTGCTTGCCAGGGTTCTTTGATTTCAGATTCAATAAAACTATGATAGAAAACTCCTGCTAAAGATATTCATTAGCTTTGAGATAATTTCCTACTGGATGCAATGAAAATCTCTCGCTTTAGATTTGCTTTTTACCTGGAGACACAGTGTTGTGGTGAGGAAAGCAGCTCAATCCTGGCTGGGACCCTGCACAGCTTGGGGAGGGGGCAGAGGAACTTGGGGCTCTCCTCTCTCGACCTGAGCTTTGAGTCTGCTCCGSTTCAGTCTGTGTAATGTTGTCCTGGAGTTTGAAGGTGGAGGGAAAGGGGTTTACAGCTAAAAATCCTGTGAGCTTTCTCAAAAAATTACTTCAAGTGTCTCTTTTCATATGTGAGATACAAAAAATCACCAAASTCAAGGGAATTGTGCTGGTTAACACCAGCTGTGAATGGAACTGCTTAGTTTAGTATCTGCTTTCCTTTACAGTGGAATGAAAATTTAGTAGAAATACATAATTTCTTTTAAAAAATTCTACCACAGAGAAAAAAATTACATTTTGGCAGTGATTCCTATTTGCAGCACAGAGATGATTCTAGAGACACAGTCACTATTGCACTATCTGTGYAAGTAGTAGCTTAACTGCACTTTGCCCTTACTGGGGACTGTATACAGAATGGAGATGCATTTTTCTTAGCTAAAKCATAAGAGAAAAGACAGAACATACAGATTCTGTGTCCGTTATTTTATTTATTTCCCCCTCAACACAAATAATAAAAAAATTCAGTCAAAATTTCAGTCTCCAGCCATAAGACACTCCCATCTCCCCTTCTCCTGAACTCACTTGCAGTTGCAAGAGTTAAATGTTGGGGTGTCAAGTGCACCAAACACTTGAATCTTTGTGAATTCTTTACTTGCTTAAGTCCTACAAATGAAGCCAGCAGCATGCCTGCCTGTTGATGTGAGAACTCAAGGAAAATGCCTTCTGTGTATCGGACTTCATCAAATGTTTAGAATATCTTGCTGGGAAATTGCTACTGTATCATTTGCTCAGCTGCAGATGGAGAGTTGGCATATCCTGAACTTGGCCTTTTTGTGAACCTTGAAGTTTATCCTGGAAGGAACAGATCCTCTGCTTCAATGCAGTCATGTCAATTGATTCCTGCTAACAAGTTGGTTTGCTGTAAACTCTGAATTTGTAGTTTACTGTGCTCCTCCTAAAGCCATCCTTACAACTGCTAGTATGTTCCTAATCCAAGGGTTYGAGGCAAATCCCTCCTATACACTGTGAATTAGGGTTTTCCTACCCACATGGGAAGCAATGCAGACAGGATATATCTCTTGTTTTGGTGACAAAAGCAAGATAAGAGASGACTTGCAATTTTCTATCTCTTGCCAGTGCAGGAGCATTTTACCACAGTTTTCTCACAGCTCTTACCAGGGGCTCAGATTCACGCTGACACCATCCTGAGTGTGGTCCCCACAGCAAAGCACTTAAGGTCAAGGCAAAGGACAGAAGGGAAACCAGATGGAAAAATGACTTGTTCATGCTGCTACCCAGTTGCGTTGGGATGGGGACCCATGGAGCTTACACAGTCTGATTAGCCCCAGGTTCATGGCCCTGTGTGATTCAGGTCACCCGATGCTCTAATCACTCGGCTACAGATGCCGTCTCTCCAAGTCCCAGGAAATATTTAATTAGCTCTACAATGCAGAGGCAGCTTCCAAAGGAAAATTCCTCTGCAAAACAAGCATCGACTTCGTGCTAAAGTACCCACGGGGGCTGGAGCACAGCCGGGTCTGAATCCCAAGCCTGGAACAAAGGGAAAGAATTTCCCATTCTTGCAGTGTCCTGGCACAGCCCACTCCTGTTTTGACCCAAGGGAATCTTTCGCAAAACAAGCTTGATCAATATAAACACTTTCACAAAAAAAACCCATAAAACCCAAACCAAAACAAAAGCAAGCTAGACTTGCCAGAAAGAAATGTTGCAAACTCATTTTCTCAACTCTTTCTAAACTRTAACAGCAAAGATCAGGTTTCTTGTGATTTTGACCMAGCTAAAGTAAGGAGACCTCCTTTWGTGGTCTGCTTTGGAAAGGATCTCTGTGGGTGCAATTCTAGTGGAGGTGAAACAGGCTYGCTAACTGCACGAGTGCTTTTCCAGGGCAGGACAACATCCTTTCTCAGTCTCTCMTGTGTCTGATGTCTGGACTCCAATCCTGCCACCCTGTCTGTCCCTATGTCCATGGAAGGGCTGCATTTTCAYCCTCAGCTTAGGACAGCAGTGCCTGCGTCTGCCCGTGCTTGTGCCCACCTTGGGATGCCTCTCATAGGGTGGCTGTGCTGGATTTGTAAGACAAAAGCACAGTACCTTTCTCTCCCTTACCAAGGGATACCTGTGGCTCATTTGAAGCAGAACAGCATCTTGAGAAGAAGCTGAAGAGCCAGRTTTCTATCAGTGCATGCTCTATCATTTTCCCAATCACTATCCCACTGCAAGGTCTAATCCACTCATGCCACCTCTCTGGCTTCAGAGTCCTCTCTGGGTGATCACAGCACTCACCCACTTMTCTGAAATGCTGAGGTGTCAGCAGGGAAAATGTTCCAGAGGCTCACCAGAAATAGTGATGGGTGGTATTCCGCAAACCCAGAAAGACTGCAATTTGGTACTTTTAGGAGACATCTCTCTTTACTCACTTCATTTCTGACTCAGTATATTTGGAGTAGGCTCTTGGGCTTTTTCAAAGGGTCAGTTGTTTCTGCCATGASACAGCTAAGCAGGATTCACCCAGCCATTCTCGAGATTCTGTAGATGATCACTGTACCATATGGAGTCCTAATGCTGACTGACCATTTGCACAGAAACTGTGCAGTTTCTTACTTAAGAAACTTAYTTACTTTCTTACTGGAGAAAGACTCAGACTGGACAGCATTGGTTCTACAAGCCCCTGTGGGCAGTGCTGGAAACAAGCCACACTGCCTGGCTCTTGGAGATGATCCCTCCACACCTTCAGCGGGAACAGGAGAAAGCTTATTTTTGTTTGAGATCTCCCACCCACCCCAAATGCCCAGGGACCCCTGCACAGTGTCCAGGAGGATGAGGAGAACATGGCACTGAGCCATCACCATAACCTGACTAAGAGGAGAGTGTTGAGAGCTGGAACCGTCAGAAAACAAAGGACTGGAAAGATGCATCAGGACACACATTGTAAAGGAGCAGTGGTGTGATGTCCTCCTTCCCTCAGCATGGTCCCACAGGAGAATGGTGCAAGCACACAGCTCCTGGGGCTGGGGGAAAGGCTACCCTGAGTTCAGTCAAGTAAGGTAAARAGCAAGGCTAGGAGAACAGGAAAGCACTAAAATAATGGGTGGATTGGTACAAAGCGTAGCTAAGCAGAGGAAAACAAAAGGAAGGAGCAGTGAAGGAATTGCAGACCAGTACAGCCTGATTGAGGGGAGCGGGGTGGGGGGAGGAGATGGCACTGTCCTGTCCCTCGGGGAGCAGCAAGGGCACATGAGGAAGAGACCAGAGGTGCCTGCAGCCAGGAGACAGGCAGWCTGTGGGGGTGGTGAGAGGAGAGCTCTGGGATGCCTGGCATTCCCCAGGCCCCTCCGCCATCACCCCCTCCCTGCTGACACTGTCTCTGTCTTCCAGGTCAGTGAATAATTTCCTGATGACGGGCCCCAAGGTAAGAGAAATCCCTTTGATCTCTGTCCCTGATTCCACTAAACCCAGGGAGGGAAGGAGAGAGCGAGAGGAGAGAGGGGCTCCTCCTTCCCAATCGTCTCCTCTCAGCCTTGGCCAGAGCTCCCCTCACCCCCAGGTTTCCAGCAATAAGGCAGAGAAAGGCCAGGAAAGATCTGCTGTGAGCTTCAACTTGTGAGATTCTTGGGCTGCATCAGCTCKGAGAATGCTGACCTGGGGTTCTTTTCAGCTGCTTGGGGCCAGATTCTGGAGTTTTGTTTATTGACACCAGCCAAGGCTCTCACCTGACACCTATCGCTTCCTGAGGATCAGGTTGGCATCAGGGCTCACACTGATCCAGCTGGAAARTACTTTCTGCAGGCCTTGTAAAACATGCTTCCTCAAGGAGCACAACTAGAATTGCCAGGACTTTGTTCCATATTTTTGACCCCTCACATCCTTGTGCTCCTCTTTCAGGGGCCTTTTTCCTTAGCCAGGACCAGTTGTAAAATAYACCCACTTTGTGTTCTGGCTATTCCCCCAGAACATCTAGAGCCCATCTAGCTCCCAATGCATGTGTGGAGCAAYCTTGCCCCACAGCACCAGCTCTCCCCCTGGGGCTATGGGGAAGGGCAGGTTGAGGCATCTGCTGACCTGGAGCTCCCTGATCTCTGAGCAGAAGGCTCTGCTTCCTCTCATGGTGGAGAGGTAAGGGGCTACCCATGGTAGAGGCTGGCTGGCACATTTCCTAACATGGCTAATAGCCAAGAGCTCAGCCTCCTCCCCTGGGAGGCTCAGGTTCTGATCCAGCACAGCAGGAAATGGGTTTGCTGCTGCTGCTGCTGGTGAACACCACCTCCCAGGGAAGCCAARCCTGGGGACCTCCTGAGCTCTGCATGTTGTATCTTTGTAAGACAGCACRCAGGTTGCTTTCAGCTGAGAATACACATGGTGCTGACCCCCAGCTCTGCTCCTAGGCCTATCTCATCTACTCCAGCAGCGTGGCGGCCGGGGCGCAGAGCGGCATCGAGGAGTGCAAGTTCCAGTTCGCCTGGGACCGCTGGAACTGCCCCGAGAGGGCACTGCAGCTCTCCAGCCACGGTGGGCTGCGCAGTGGTAAGGAAAGCATTGGATACCACTACTGGGACCCCCTCGCTACAGGTTAGAGCCCATGGCCCCTCCTCTCCTCCCAAGTGCCTCCTTTTCTTCCCCATCCCCAGCTGAGATGTGCCTCTCCCAGGAATCCCCCAGAGGGATCTCTCCCTTCATCCACACTGGGATCTAGCTCCAAGACAAGGGAGTCTCGCAGTGCCAGCCTCACCTCTGGACCTGTGGAACCCCAGCTAGTGCAGGAACAACCCTCACACGACTGCCTCCCCAAGGATGCAGTCCCTCTGTATGTGGGCTGCTGGACACACCATGCCTAGAGAGTGTCCCAGGGTATCCCAGGGAGGCTGAGAACCAGCACAGGCTGCTTGGGTGGCAAGCAGAGGGATAAAGCCAAAGGAAGCAGGAAGGAATTAATCAGTGGCTGTGCTCTGGCCAAGATGGAGGGGAAAACTGTTCCTATRTCTTCCAGATGTCAGAATCACCCTAGGCAGAAATCCAGCATCCCTGACCTGGGCCACTGTAGGCTACAGAGCTGTGGTCATTGTCACTGTATCCCATTCCTTACCTATTTGCAGGTCCCAGGAAGTACTTCAATGCATATCTGGCCCTCTAGACCCATGTTTGATGCTGGGCTGGGCTCATACCTGCTCTGTAAAGGCAGGACCTGGGTGTGGAGGAGAGCCTCAGGCCTCTGGTGGGACTGGCAGCAGACAAGGGATTAGAGCCCCAGGCAGAAGTGGACAAAGGTTTCAAAATCATTCCTGTAAAGGTTAATCCACACCTTGCTGGTATTAAATGAAAGCCAAAGGCTCAGTCAAGTCAGCTGATTATCCCAAATATGATCCTGGTGGGTAGGCAGGGTCAGAGCCCYTCCAGCAGAAGGTAAGGCTCACAGGGGCTGTGGGGAAGGAGCTCTTTRATCCTTGGGAAGGACCCTTCCCATCAGGGGTGTGCTAGTGAGAAGTGGGGGACATTTGGCTGGCTGTGCTGTATTGCCATCATTGAGCTCCCACAAGGACAGCCAGGTGCTATCTCATCCACACCCTTTGAAATGCCATAAGTCAGTCTGGATCATATTTGGGAGCTTCTGCCTTCTCGCAGTTCAAGCCCAAATTAAGCTAATCTGACACGTAGGGTTTCTTCTCCACCTCACAAAGTCTTCCCCACTGCAGAAGTGCTGTGCAGATTCCTGCATGGTAGGAGTAATTTCTAACACTGCCCTTGCTATAAAATCTTTAGCACRTCTGTTCTCTTTGTGTTCCCCCTTGACAGCAAACCGAGAAACAGCTTTTGTCCATGCCATCAGCTCCGCAGGYGTCATGTACACGCTGACCCGGAACTGCAGCCTGGGGGATTTTGACAACTGTGGCTGTGACGACTCCCGCAATGGACAGCTGGGTAAGGAGAGAGGAGCTGCTGCCCCTCATTTGTCCCAGGCGGCAGGAGAAGCTCTTCTCTCCTCCACTGAGGCCTGCAGAAACACTTGCCCATCCTGGTCCCCACACTCAGGACTAATGCTCTGAGCTGAGCTTTCCCAGGTTCAAACCAAAGTAGCCCGGTGGAAGCTAAAAGAGCCAGTTTATACCAGACAAGCTCTTAACACTTTCCATTACTTTGTAAATGAGCAGGAATGCAGAAGGGGTTACAGTCTCCCTGGTTCAAATCGAGAACTCTATTTAAGCTGCTGTAGAGACTCTCTGTATCATACAGGCAGAGGAGTGGATCTGTTGCCATGCACCTAAATGGCAGATCTTGTTATAGCAGCAATAATCAAGGACCTTAGGGTTCCCAGGGTGGCCCCACAGCAGAATGACCAAGAGGAACAGCAGGGTGGCATTCATGARCCTCTCCAGGACTTGTCAGCATGGCAGGCGCACGAGCACAAGCAGAAGAACCACTGTGGCAGCACACAGCCATCTCACCGTCCATGTGACAGTGGTACTCAGGCCCTCAGACACCAAGCACACCTGGTGAGGAACTACAGGCTGCACCACTCCAGCTCTCTGCTCAGCTTTCACAGGAAACACTGACATTTAGGGGTTTTGTTTTCAATAGAAAGAGGTCAGATTTCAAATGATCAAAATCTTTTTAAAAGCCATGCCCTGCCCAGTCACACTAGGCAGTCGGTATGTGTCCCTTTATGGCAAACTCCTCTGGAGTGTCCAGTATATAGTAATTTACTTTATTGGCTGGTAGTTTTGAAAACAGCCACTGCTGCTTAGGTATCCAAAGTTTGGGAATGCCTCTCTCTAGCAGAGCAAGACTTTTCGGCAACAACACATCAAATTTTATCTACACTGGAAAACTGTTAGTCATGCCACATTTCTTTTCCCCCAAATATATCTGTTTTTCATGAAAACTTTCCATTGTGAATTTAAAACCTTGTAAGGCAAAGGAAACTTTTGGGCTTGACCAAAATGGCATGATTCAATTCAGCCATTGCACCGAATCCAAGTTGGTGAAAGGTTTTCATTCTTCCTTCAGTCCCAGCTCTTGACTTGGACTGCAYCATCCACTGCAATTATCCCACTCCCACGAAACACTCCTGCCTTTCCCTGGGAGAGGGAATCACAGGGCCCTGGGGAAGTCCAGGCAAGGGCCAGGCCTTTCCAGACAGGCACAAGGGCATTAAACCACAACTCCCAAGATGTACCGCTATGGCATGTCAGGGTCAGAATGTTCCAGATTTCAAATCTTCATGAATAATTTGGAATCTTTCTCTAGGGGGAAAAGCAAACTGCATGACCTTTTTCCAGTCAGCTCCCACTCAGTTAGGAAAAGTACCCTCCACATACTTTTGTGCAGTTTCACAGTTTTGTACCGACTCCCTTGTTTCTCCATGATAACTAGAAAATCAGACCCTTCTAAGATGCCAAAGATCATCTCAGAAATCTGGGTGCCAAAATCAGGGCTTCCTTGATACACATGTGCCTGGCTTGAACTGTTTCAAGCAGAGGGGAATCTATTCCCTCTGACCAGGACACCTCCACCAGTTTGCTAATCCAAGTTAGCAAGATGCTGTCCCTGCAAGCCACACTGAACCAGCTGAAGTCAGGGTTTGAGAGGTGATTAAAGACCCAAAGGCTTATCTGTATGTCTGCTAATGCATGATAATTGACAGCTCTAAATCCTGCCCTGTAGAAAGCCTGGAAAGCTGTGCATTTGTTGTACATGACATACCCCTTTGCAGCCTGCCTGAGCCACTTACTACCCAGGCCTCAGTAGGAATGTCAGTAACTCAATGGGAGGGGGTCTGGGAGTACCATGGGGTGAAAGGCTGGATTTTCCCCACAGCCTCCATTCCCTCCCATCACTTCTGACCCCCCTTCAGGTTCTCTGACAGCACACATCTCATCTCCTTTCTTAGGGGGTCAAGGCTGGCTGTGGGGAGGCTGCAGCGACAATGTGGGCTTTGGGGAAGCCATTTCCAAGCAGTTTGTGGATGCCCTGGAGACCGGACAAGATGCCAGAGCTGCCATGAACCTGCATAACAACGAGGCAGGTAGAAAGGTGAGCTCCTCTCTCCCTTCAGAGCTGACAGTGCATCCCAAATTGGCTCTGAACTCTCACTGTGGAGAGTCACAATTTGCTGGCTAAAAACACGTGTCCAGAAGAAACAGCTTCTGCGGGGGATGGCAGCAGTACAATGGTGTCTGCTCTAAGATAGCAAAGTTTTGGTGTTACTGGGTTAATGGCTTCCTGCAGTCCTCTTTCTCCCAGTTCAAGGAGGGGAGCACTGTGGAAAAGCAAATTTGTGAGCTTCAGGACTACTGTGCAGGGAGAATTGATGCCAAACTCCTCCACAGGCCTGGAGCCATGGTTCTGCATGCACTGCAGTATAGAAACGACCCCTCCAGGTTTCTTTCTTGAACTCCTCTCTCTGCTCACCCACTGCAGGCAGTGAAAGGGACCATGAAGCGGACTTGCAAGTGCCACGGTGTGTCGGGGAGCTGCACCACCCAGACCTGCTGGCTGCAGCTGCCTGAGTTTCGGGAGGTAGGCACTTACCTTAAGGAGAGGTACCACAAAGCCCTGAAGGTAGACTTGCTGCAGGGAGCAGGGAACAGTGCTGCCAGCCGGGGTGCCATCGCCGAGACCTTCAGCTCCATCTCCAAGAAGGAACTGGTCCATTTGGAAGACTCTCCTGACTACTGCCTGGAGAACAAGACACTGGGGCTGCTGGGCACAGAGGGCAGGGAGTGCCTCAAGAGGGGCAAGGCGCTCAGCAAGTGGGAGAAGCGGAGCTGCCGGCGGCTGTGTGGGGACTGCGGGCTGGCAGTGGAGGAGAGGCGAGCTGAGATGGTGTCCAGCTGCAACTGCAAGTTCCACTGGTGCTGYGCCGTGCGCTGCGAGCAGTGCCGCAAGCGCGTCACCAAGTACTTCTGTGTCCGCAAGGAGAAGCGGGAGCGGAGCGGAGGYGGTGGAGCCAGCCGCAAGCTCAAGAGAAAGCTCTAACTTGCTTCTGCTCCTCCACAGCCCCGTCTGCCCTGCTCCTCTCCTGCCCTACCCATCAAGCCCCCGGCACCATTTCCATTTGGCATAGTTTTGTCTCATTCCCAGTGCTGCCTCACTGGGGCTTGGGCAAGGCAAAAGGGCCTTTTACGAGTCCTCACGCCTTGCCCATGCAGGGCATTAGTGCAGTGGGTAATRWCTTCTGGGGASACCTTCAAGTGTTGATAAAACAAGRTGAGATTTGGTCCCTTCAATTCAGTGTCACTCTACCCAGTGATTATGGTTTTATCTCTGAAAACACAGAAGGTCATGGTGGCTCCTGTGCTTTTGGGCTTGTCTGTTCCCCAGACCAGCACCTGCTCTGGGCTTTTGAGTGAGATAAAAAGCACAAGGAAACTGAGATGGCATCAATAGTTGGGCAACTCAGATCAGTAATCTGTAAATGAGAAAAGGCACTAAAACAGTTATTGCCTCAGGCCTATACTATGAGGAAACAGAAAAGGCATGCAACTCCTTTCTCAGCAAGCCAGCCTCCAGGAACCCCACAGCTTTGCTTCCCATGCTTTGATAGCTTTGCTAAGCTCTCCAGCGCTTTACTTTGCATTTGAAATAGTGGCAGCAAAATCGAACCTSCTGCTTGACCTGTCCATTACGCAGYTGTCCAAAAAAAGGGGTTCCATCATTCGGTTTTTACATTCAGCTTTCTCTGTGTCTTCCAAGCCTCCACGTTCCTTTTTAGGCCAACATTCCTGCCAAAGCCTCTGATGMCATAAAGATGCCCTCACACTTCTCCAGTCCTTCTTTCCTCCCAAATCTCTTCCAGAGAGGAGCTGCCAGCTGAGCCTATTCCCCATGTCCTGGTGTACTTGCCAAGCACTCTTGCCCCATCAGCTAACTAACTACTTCTTCCTAGTCTAAGAAAATAATGCCAGTTACTATTTAATGGTGGTGTAAATAGGAAAGTGAAGCACTTTGAAGTTTAATTTATTGCACAGTTACTGTGATGTATACATAACAGKTTTTCCTCTACCACTTATTGTATATAGTCTATAGGCTAAGCAAGCAGCAGAAGATTTGGCTGATGCATCTGTTCCCTTGCTGAGGTTAGGGGAGGGAGGTAAGAAGCTGCCAGCTGCAGGACTTGGGGAAGCTCACTGCACCATCTTCAGCAATCTTCCCCAGTGCTGTGATAATACAATCTGCTTTGCTGTTTGAAGTGCCCTTTAGCCAGATGTGAAGCCAGCAGAGCTGTTACTCGCCATTAGACCTATCTTRTAGCCAATATTTGTAAACCAATAGCCAATGCAATAAACCAGTAGCCAAGTGCTTGCAAAATGCTGTGGTGTCTGAGTAGMTGGGTGTTCTTTCATTCCATTGTGTGTATGTAAAAAATTAAGAGTCCTGGAGATTAAAACACACTACTTACCCATCTGTTGAGCTCAGGAAGGCCTAACCAGTTCCAGCCAGCATAACCTCAGCCCCTATCAGGAGGTGAGAGGGTGTGCTCTCTCCTAAGCTGGCTTGTGGATGCATCCAACTGCAATGCAGCTGCCAGGAGGAAATGGGGTGGGAGGGGGGCAGGCAGGGCTCAGTTGCCCACTTCATAGCTGATATATTAAAGAGGTTCAGCAGCCTGTATGGGTCTCTTCATTATCAGTTAGCCCATGATCCTAGGACTACCTCACAGGGAGCGGAATTTGGACCTAGGGTCTCATCAGAGCAAGAGCATTCATGTCAAGCAAGAATTTGGCCTTTCAAAAATTACAAGAATTATGGCCCCTTTCTCAGGGAAAACTGAAACACTGCCACTTCACACACAAACTACCAGCTGTTTGCACAGTKCTTATTAACACAGTGACCCTGTCCTAGGTCTCCCTGGCATCCCCATCAACAGGTCCTCTATGTCTCTGCTCTTGGCCAGGAAAGGAAAGAGGTGGCAASAGCCTCTCGACCACCGGGGAAAGCTCCAGCATGGGCTGGCTTGAGGACCATGGGAARGCAGAGAAGACACCTTCTACTCCATTTTCCTTCTGAGCCCTCCCCATTCCACAGGCAGCTGGAGAAGCTGTAGAAGCCATTTCCCTCTTCCTCCCACTCGTGCTCCATCACTCCCCTGCGGACGCRGCTGCCCCGCGAAGGCCGTGGCGCAGCCCGGGCTGGCACAGTGATGGCTGCTGGCAAGGGGACGTGTGGGGCACCTCAGTGCCAGCCCCAGCGCCACACGCTGCTTCCGCTGGGGAACGGCGACACCGCAGCTGCAGAATGTGCTGACCTCAGCAGCGGGTCCCCCCTCCCGGCCACAGAGCCCGCAGCGGTAAAGGCCCTGCTGCCATTGTGGGCAGGATTGGATGCTTCCATGTATTCATTTCGGTTTAATGAAGGCGCATTCCTCAGAGGAGAAATATTTACATTCAGCTTCCCAGGTGGTCACCTTCGCCCAGATGACACACAAACAGGCAGCCCCCCGCTCCCTTTTCCAATCCAAACCTCTTTAGAGGGCTCGGGAGGAGGGGAGACGGGGAGGGGGGCTGCTGGGGGAGCAGAATAGAGAAGGGAACAAAATGCTAATAAATCAGCCAGCCAACCCTTTTCCCCTCCCCTCAGTGGAGTCAATGGAAAGTGTCATTTCACATGCTAATCCCCCTCCGATCTCTTTACAACACCTTTTCCGAAAAGTGTTTGGGAAAAGTCCTTGTGGCCCGTTTACAGCTCCCCGCCGCTTCAGATTCCTTCTTGTCTAAGGCCGCGGCCCCGGTGTGGGTCTCTCTCTCCAGCAGGGCTCCTTACAAAAAACATCTCAACAAAGACTTTGGAGTTCATCAGCCTCCCACTGAAATTCACAGCTGCTGAACAAACTAATCCCCTCTCTTGGCCTTTCTTCCTTTCAATGGGTTCTTGGCTTCAAAGACACTTTGGGAAAGGACTTTGTGGGGACTCACACTGCTCCCTCAATAGAAGTTAGTGCAAGCATTATCTTCAGAGCAAGTGGCTTTACAAACAAATACTGCCTAACAATCTCTGCCCCTCCAGCTCCCCCAAACACACACAAGCCTAGCCTGCAGACATGATGTTATCTGCCACAGGATTAGAGCTCTGTTCTCTGTGCCCAGAGATCCTTTCCTACTGCCCCTTCCCCCCCAAATTCTTTGTCAACCCAAAGGCCTTCTCACCCAACCAAAAATGCTTTCTCTAGTGCCCGGGTGCTGTGAAGCCATATGCCCACACAGGAGTGGGCAGTGCCCACTGCCCATAAACCAGAAGCTCTTGCCAGCCAGCAGAGATATGTGCTATAAATGGAGAAGCACAGTGGTGTTCAAAGATTAATATACCACACTGGGTCTGCAGAAATTCAGCCACAAGCCTTTCCAAGACTTTCAAGCAGTCACCTCATTTCCCTTCCATCCCCCACTTGCTTTCACTACAAAGAACTTCAGAGATGGTGCTTACAGGAGTAAATATGAAGCAAAATAGAGCAACAAAGGGATAGGTGGGAAGGACTCATATCAAAGGCAGGATAAACAGTCTGTGCACACGTCCTGGATAGCAGTAGCTATGCGTGCTGGAGGGAACTAATGTCATATGTATCTGAGAAATACAGGGAAAATCTGTGCTTATTTCTCAGCAGTACAAGTGGCCTGATTTAAAGATAGCAGGGGGTTGGACTGCACAGGGTACTATAACTGGATACTGAAAGGCAGAATCGAAGAAATGCCAGGCTTGTTAAGTGATCTCAGTAAGCTGYGACTTTTCTTATACACTCATTAAAAAAATGTATGCCACCTGTGTGTGTATACCTGTGCTGTGAGTCCTTTCTGAAGCTGCACAAGTGTTACCGTTGAAAATCAGCTTTGCATGTCCCTGCTGSGGGACGGAGTTAGGCCAGGCTGTTTGCTAACTGCTCCAGACCAAGCTGCAAAAGCTCTTCAGGACTCCTTCACTATGGGTGTTTGCCTCTGCTGGCAGCACAACTACAAAAGGCTTGTTTTTCTTTAATGCATGTGCTATATCTCTAACATACAAAAACTCTCATAAACCCATGGCTCTTCCCAGCAACAGCCCTTCAAATTTTCACCATCCAAACAATCTTTCCAAGCCTTTGCTTTCTCCCAAGTCCTCCATCCTCAGGCCATGTAATATAGTGCTGCAGATTTCAGAGTTTCATGAGTGCTGACTGGCAGGCTTGTAGATACATACTAGCCAGCTAGCAGAAAAAAAAATCAGATTTCATTTGTAAGAAGCAAGCTTGATTTCCCCTAAATTTATCTCAAATTGATTGATTTGATTTCCCCTAAATTTATCTTAGTACTGTTTCAACTCAGACTTCTTACCTCTTCAAAAGCTTAAATGAAATCAGACAATAGATTCCTAAGTTATTAACTAATGATAAGAGCTGATGATTTAAAGGTGTAATAAATTGGCACACCAGGTCCTATCTTTATCCTAGTTCAAGCTGCATGGCTTCAGTGGTGTAGCATTTATTTCCAACAGGAGAGGATGTCATCAAGGGCTCTGTTTACTTATGGACATACTTGCAATTCTTGATGTCAAGTGCAAAATCCCCAACACTGCTGAGATTCCCAGAGAGAACCTAAGCCAGTCGTGGGGCCTTCTTGTGAATGATGCAGATGAACAGTCACAACGGACACACATGATCTGGAGATCAGTGCTCTGACCCTGCAGCCTCAGGGCGTGGTAAGACCTGAGGTCTCACCACACCAAGATGGATACTGCCCATAGCAGGAGAGCCCAAAATCTGGTTTGCCCCACAGTTTTCAACTGAGTTTTGCCCCCTCACTAAAGCTGAGAACTCAGGTCTCCATGGGTGGCCACGCAGAATGAGGAAGTCCCCTGCTGCCAGAGGTGAGAAACGTATGAAAAAAGCATCACAAAACACTATTTTTATTTCACTGTTCTGTAATTTCTCAGTGCATCAAACCGCAGAAATAGAAACAACACAGCAGCAACAAGGAGGCACTTTGACCTGGAAAGGAGAGAAGGAGACATGTCCTCTTCCTCCCTTCTCTGATTCTCCTCCCTCCTAAGTCTCATGGTAGACTAGGCTGATTTGTGTACATCACTGAACCGCAGGCCCACGATAGCATTACCACTCAAGCAGCAAGCAGAGAAAGCAGGGGCTGGCTGCATCCAAATCTTGCAAAGAAACCTTGCTCCCAGCTATGGATCAATGATTACGCTGCCAGGTTAGTAAGAAGGATGTTGAGAGAGAAGGCAAGGAGTGAGGAAGAGAGGGAAATACACACACACACACASAGATGTGGCCTAAAATCCCRTCTGCCTTCCCAGACTTCTCAGAACAGATATGCTTCATTCTTCTATTCCCAGAGGAATTACCACAGTGATGGCAAGTCTCAGCATAATCCATATCTTCATGTCCTGACAGCATCACATCCTGCAGCATATTCCTACCACCATAATGCCAAGGGGCCTTTGAGAACCACCTTTGCATGTGTCTATTACTGGAGGCACCATACYTGGAGCAATGAACTGTCTCTCCCTGCTCAGGTCTGGGCTGGTCAGGGTAGCTCAAGGAAAAWCTTCATGGGACTTTAATAATCCCTGCTGCTCTTAAAGTCCCTAGGCCATCTAAAAAGCCTGAAGTAGGAAGCCTTTAGATAACACCAGTGAGCAAAAGTCCAGCTATGCTAAAATAAAATAAGTGAAAAAGGCCAGAAGCCAGAGAGAGCAGCTTTTAGCCCCAAGACAGGACGTGACTGGCTCTGGGGAGAAGTGCACAAAGCAGACCAACATGCCTTCATTCCTGAATGGGAGAGTCCCAGGAACTGGAAAGGAATATCTTCCCTGGACCTGAAACGCAATGGGCTTGTGCCTGCAGCTCATGCGGGAAAAGACAGAAAGGAAGGTGGATAGAAGGTAAACAGGAGACTTGACTTTTACCAACAAGAGAGCTTGGTGATGAAGAAAGAGAACCAAAGMTCACCCAGAGCAGACTAGTAGTTGGCCCTAGTTGTAGCAGGATATGGGAACAGAGGGGTGAAAGCATGAGTCAAGGATGAGAATGAAGAGAAAGCAGGAGCCAGGAGAGATCCTTGCTGCAGCCCAACAGAGTGAGGACACACCAGCCTAGTTCCCAAGGCAGCCCAGCTACTACTCAGGAATTTTATTCTGCAGCAGGGAATAGAGCCTGAGGCTCTTCTGTGGTGGTGCTGCAGGTACCAGCCCTGTTTGTTTCCTGAAAAATAAAAAGCAATGTCAGCCTAGGAAGGAAGGAGTTTCCCCTTTGTGCTGGGGATATAGGGAAGAAGGAGCACGTCTGTGCAACCTGGACAGCCTGAAATTGAGATCCCTGGRCTGGAAAGTGGCCTCAGATTAGAAAGGAAGAAGAGAGAAAGAACAGTCTCCAGCAGCAGCAGGCACCAGTGGGCTGTCTGGAGAGTGGATGGGGCCAGGTGTGCTGGCCTAGCACAGCTCCAGGCACTGGCACAGACCTATTTCTCCAGAGTCACGAGAGTCCACAACCTGCAGCACATCAACAGGTGAGGAAGTCCACCAGCTCTCGGTGTGCACTGTTGCAGCTGCTCCACACTTTACACATTCAGCTTGCCTGCAATGGTCATAAGGACTTTCAGGATGGGCATGAAACCAGACACCTCACTGAAACTGCTGCTGCTCACCACTTGTGTATGAACCAGGAGACCTTGTGGGTAGTTCTTAGCCTCAATGCATCGGGCAATTTCRTGGAGACCCATAAGAATGGTTGGAGAAAGCTGTGGAGAGGGAGAAGAAATGAGTCAGCACATTCAGCAACATAACATGTCTCTCTCCCTCCATACCCTTCCTTACTGTTTTCACTTCATCTTCACCAAACAGCATCTATACAGTCAAGCACTGGCAGGAAGGATAACCTGCTTCTTCCCTTGCTTTCCCAGACTACAACTGCCAGCTGGCATCAGCAATTGGCATCAGCAGCTTCAGGGTTTTCTAAGCCAGTTACACTATGTTCACACTTAACCACCGCCAACTGCCCCTTCCCATCTGGGATCTGTCTATGTGCCAGTATACTTCTTGAAGGGTAAAAGAACCCTGCAAATACCTCCTCAGCTTTTCCTTACACTTAGTCTGGGCAAAAGTTAAGAAAGAAGATACAAGGCTGACTAGATTCATGGTCATYACAAGGTTTGGCACTCTGCTTGTCTTCCAAAAGAGTATGTACTGGTTACTTTTTACAGACACCAAGACCCAGAACCCAGTGCAAAGGTGGGCTCAGGGACCCAGCCAGACCACATGGAATGGTGTAATCTACTTACCGCCTGCTCGCGGAGCTTGTCATACAAACACTCCAGCCGCTGCAGCGCGTCCTCCAGCTTCCTGCGTGTTTTCTGAAGTGAAACAGGAATTGCTTGTCTGCCAGAGCTTCAAAGCCACCTCTCCAGAGCCAAAGTGCTCTCATTTAGTCCCTCCCTTCATCTGTCTTTCCACAGCATCCTACAATTGGGCTGTATCTCAGCCTCTGGCAGCCAAGGCCTGTGATACAAGCCAGCCATGCCCTCTCTGTGCACATGTACATACATGTACTTTTACACACATTCTCTCCCCAGRACAGAAAGATGGATTGCCCCTTTTCCCATCTCCCAGCCTGTGCATTCCTCCCTTCTGCCTGTGCTTGCAGACCACACCGCAGAGTGACTACTTCCAAAGTGTGAGRAACACCCACTAGTTGACCCATGAGGTGCTCAGGCAGCCTCACCCTGACTGACCCAAGAAAGAGCTTCTTTCAGGTCTCCTTATAAAGAAAAGAGAGAATATCCTTCCCACTCTAGGTAACAACCAAGTAAAGTGCCTGAGTACTAAAGCTCTGATGAGACTGACCTCATTAACCTCATCTTGAATAATCCACTCACAGGTAAGTTATTCCTTGAACAGAAATGCCTGGCTCTGGGCACTGCTGGAACAGGCCTGGAAGCCACACAAGTTCAGGTGCCTTGCACAGYGCCAGCTATTCAACCACCACCTGAATCAAGTGCTTAAGCCCAAACCAACATGCCTTTCTGCCCAAAGAGAGAACCTTTAAGTTATCCCCTAGGAAGTGCTATGCTGCACTGTCAGAAAGCACAGAGTAAACACGCTGATGATGCTGCTATAATTGCCTAACTCTGGGATAGCAATCTGGGCTCAGTGTTCATCCTAACACCTATTGAGCAGAGGTATTCTGGAAGACTTCTTAGTGGCTCCAAGCCCTGGGAAGACTTAGCAACTTAAAGTGTGCAAACACTGCTCTTCTGCTTCCAGACAGTCTGGCCTGACACATGCACCAATGTGACATGTGCCAACAGCCTTCCAGGAACCAGGGTGGAGAAATTACAGCGACCTGGACACAAAGATAGTTTGGCTTTCTCTTCCAGCTGGGATATCTCAGCCTTTCCCTCTAAGCTCTAAGGATAGCTAGTAATACCAGCTCTGCAGGAATATCTGCAGATCAAGCCAGTGAAACTGAATCAGCTGTTCAGTTCTTCTACTTTCCTTAAAAGAAAGAGCCAGGAGGACAGAATCATTGCTCCAAGAAGGCAATGAGAAGCAGTGGAAAAATGATAGAGAATGCACCTCAGTTCCCAAAGATGAACAAGCCTGCAGGCTAAAGGAGATTAACTCGGTTAAGGCAGATAGAGATTAACTTGGTTATTGGGACAAGATTCTTCCTCTCTTTACCCAACCAAAAGAAGGATGCACCAGTCAAACATCTGTAATCAAAGGATCAGTCTGAAGTGTCAGCATTTAAAGTCAAAAGTAAAGGATCAGAGAAGGGAGCACTTACTGGATCAGTGGCAACAGCTGAGCAGCGTTGCACCAACCCTTCAAAGGTGGCCTTCAAAGCCTGGTGCTCAGGGGGCAGCTCCTTCTTCTCAATGTTCTCCACAGGTAGCTGGTGATACTAACAAAAAAAAAAAAAAAAAAAAAAAAAAAAAAAAAAAAAAAAAAAAAAAAAAAAAAAAAAAAAAAAAAAAAAAAAAAAAAAAAAAAAACACAAAAAAAAAACAGCTGAATGAATACAACAGGAGCATGAAGCCTGGAGCAAGCAGATTCCCCTCCAGAAACTGGAAAACAAAAGGAATTTCACCTCTTCACAAACCTAGAGGATATGTGGAAGGTAAAGAATTAGATAATCACCTTCAGACTGTARTACACCTCCAAGCCTCTGTGGATTCCCAATTCCCAGCAGGCTGAGAGCCAGCCTGGTCTCTCTCACTCTCTCCCACCCATACCCCGGTGTAATTTTTCCAACCTAGCAACTCCTCTAACGCTCAGGCAGAGATGCCTTGTAAGGGCTAGGGAGAAACAGAAGCTCTCTACATCTGCCAAGTAATAAGAAACTCAAAAGCTGAGTTGTTTTTCCACTTGATAAGATGCTGGTGGCTGGGAAATGCCCCACTTTCCCTGGTACCTGCAGGCTGCCTTCCTTGGGTGCTCCTGGGGGTGACTGGCCAGATTCTTGCAACCTGGATAGCTGAGGATGGATCCCTTGAGGTTCAGCAGGCAGGCCCATTACTGGAGCTGTGATGGGGGCCAGAGGAGTAAATTTCTCAGGCAACTGTCAGCAAAGAAAGGAAAGAAAAAAAAATCAAGAAAACCAAGTCAAAGGAAGAAGGGTTGGTTACCTCTCCTCAGAAAAATTCAACTTCCTTTCTAACTTGAAGAGTCTCCAATTCTCAAGATGATGTGTAACACATCCCTGGTCTTTTAGTCCCCTGACTCAGAGAATGGGGCCTTTCCTCTTGCATCCCAGATGAACAGTCAAAGCGACAGCAAGAAAACCCCTCTGGAATTGTTCAATCAAACAGATCCGTTACCCCTGAAAGCACCACTCCTCAGAAAGCCGCCTGGTCTCTGCAACGGCACGAGTCCTGAATGTAGAGATTAGCAGCAGTAAAGTGTCCAACTGAGCAAGTATTGGGGAAAATCCCACGACATGGGGGGAGATTCCTCTTGCAAATACTTCATCGTGCCCCTGCTAAGCCAGAGAGTCATGACAGATTCTCTCCAACAGGGCTAGATCAAAAGGAGATGGCTTTAACAAGAGGCTAATCCTGTTGTAGTGAGCACAGCCTGAAGCAGGTTCCCAGCTATGCTGCCAGAAAAAAGGGCGAGAAGTCTGTTCCAAGCTAAAAAAGAGGAGTGGGGGGTGGGAAGGATGCCAAAGAAGCTTCTTGTCACACCTGCCAGCAGGCAGCAGTGATAGRAATGGGGTACTGAAAACATTTGTTGCAGAAGAGCTCAGCTCACAGGCCCTCCAGTGCAATCATGACAAGGCAGAGAGCTGCAGGACCAACACGGCAGGCAGCTCACAGCTACACCTGTCCCAGTTTCTTCTCAGCACAAGTGCCTTATCATTTGGTATCAGCATCTGAGGAAAATCACTGTTGGTCCCACTGTGTCGAGGGAAAATGCTGCCCCCAGCTGTCAGGTATGAAGAGAAAGTGATCTCAGCCACCAAAAAATTGTGTAGGCAACGACATAAGATTAAATCCACCCTTCTTACAACAAATCACTGTTGCCAACTCCGGAAGTAGTGACAGAGAATGCAACACTAGAAATGATAACCATGTTACAAAACAGCCAGCCTGCAGAACAGCATGTGACTTTGGATGGCAGAGTCAAGATTACTTAGACTCCAGTCCTCCCTACACATGCAGTGCAGACATAGAATAGGGATAGACACCTGCAGAGTTTGACAATAAGCATTTATAGGAATGTATCTGTTCCATGGAACTCCMTGGCTAAAAGACAACCAACACATATTGCAGCTGAAAACTTACCTTTTTCTTTTGAAGGCCTCCTCTTCCACTAGAGGGATCACTCCAAGATTCCTGAGCTGCCAGAATAAAGGACAAGACACAACCTCAGACTGTAAGAAGGTGGCTGCAGCAACAATTCATGGTTGCTTGCACCGTTTAGAACTCCTTCAGGAAAAGACCCTTTGGCTCCAATTCCCTTATCATTACACCTTCAGACAGTTTAAACTGAGGAATTTCACACCCAGCTCACAGGCCCATGAGTTGCTCTTGCTTCCCTTTCCCTTTCTTAATTTCATTCTTAGGATCCAAGTGCACAGCCTTCATGAGGTGATGTCTGATCAGACTGAACTGGCACACTCCCAAACAGAAAACTCTTCTCAGAACTACCTGAAGCTTTCTGGATCCTGTATAAGCTGCAGAAGTCAGCCTCAGAGTCAGGCCTGAACCTTGGTGGGGTCCCGCATAAGTGGGCATGCACCTCACAGTTCAGGAAGTTCTGGGGCTCCCCAGAGGATCTGGCACTGTGGTAACACAGCAAGAGCTATGCTACAGGTGAGAGCACTTCTCACCAGCACTCATAGAAGTGCTCATGGTGGCAGTCCAAAGCAATACAGGCTGTTCTGATAAAGGGGGAAAGATTTAGGGGTGGGCTCCCTTCCAAAATCATGTTCAGAACCAAAACTTAGCAAAACTTGCTGACTGCCAAATAGTAGGGAATAGGCTTAACCAGTAAATGCCTTGGGAACAGAGGGGTGTCTCAGAAATGCTTCTGTGGTACTCTAACCTCAYTCCAGGTAATTAAAAATCCATCAGACAACATGACATCAAAAGACTCGTGTCCACTATTCTTTTCTGCAAAAATCAAATTGCAACTACCTGGTCTGCTGCTGTCCTGTAAAGGCACCTGCATCTTTAGATAAAACCCCAGTATTAATAACCTCAAGCACATGAGACAGGAATAATCTGTGAGAAAATAGAGTAATTCTAAGGGGCAATATCAGAGTTGCTGGAGCTCAGAGCCACACTTAATAAGCCACTGATCCTGAACTGAGCTTTAAATCACAGGGGAAAGATGCAAAAGGTGCTTCATTACTTTAATTACCTTCATTATTAAAATTCTGGCAGCCTCTTTTTGCCCTCCCTTTTCCCATGATTTCAAGACTCACTCTCTGATGAGTTTGGATCAGTTGTTTAATTAAGTTGGCACCTATTTCTAGCTTGGGGATTCTGTGCCCTAGAACTCTGTTGGCCCCCATTGAGCCTGTGGTCTAGCAGTCCTTGGCACTATTCCAACCCAGTGGCACTCTGTGTCCTCACTGGAAACAGCTATTTAAATTATACCCTTTAAGCCAGGCACTTAATCATCCAACATGAGACAACAGACTCTGTTGCATTTTGCTGGGATGAAATGCTATCTTCCCTATGCTACTTGTGAAATAGGATTTCTCACCATCCCTGAAAGAAGTGCCCCATGGAAACAGTCTCCAGSAATGCCTGTCCTAGAAAAACCAAGGCTATTGCAGGCTCAAATCAGGGATTATCCTAGCCAGAAAGGAGATGAGTCAACATGTTGCTGTCCTTCACCCTGTCCCTGACACTCTCAGGAACATGGGATTTCYACAAGTGGAGATCTCTCTTCAATTRTGTAAGTAATGATGTTCATGAGTTTTAGATACCATGTTCAGGAAATTTCCAAAGCAAGTAATTTCAGCCAGTCGGATTGCGTGATCTTACAGTTCCTTTTCAGATTTAGAAAAATACAAATCAAAACCAGAACAGTAATAGCAGGGAAGAAMGCACTCTCAAAGAAGCCAGTTTGCATGGCTGAATTGGGTATGCCATACATTGCCATCAAAACTGAGGGCAAATGCTGGCAAGAAGAAGGGAATTTATCAGCAGYGAATTTCTGAAGGGAACTGGAGGAAAACAGAATGAAGAAGCAGGAGACCCTGTTTTCTGTACCCAAACTCATGAGTAATAACACAGTACTTTTATTTCAYTTCCGATATCCCCAGCTGTCACTTCCTAGTCCCCAGGACAGGTATGTTCCCTACCCCAGCTGAACAGCTCCCCAGGCATGCAAGGAAACAACCAAACAGCAGTGAGCATGCACACATGCACACACATCAAAGCATGCACACTCCACACATTTCACTGAAAGCTGCAACATTCCTTGCCCCACAGGTCTGGAGGTTTCTCTGGGTACTACCTGCGTGATCCACGTGGGGATCTAGCCAAGGGAAGAAACCTGAAAATCAAGGCAGGGTGGAAAAGGCACAATCACCAACAGCTTTCACTCAGTGAGTAATTTCACWGGATTACAATGCCAAAACGCTTTCCAGGAAGGAATGTGTCCAGCTGTAGCTTAGAGCTTTTGTGTGTAGTACCCACAGGCTTCACACAGTGGGATTTGCTCTCCTTGGTACAACAGGTTAGCAAAGGATTTCAGGTGAAGGCAAACATCATCATCTCAGTTCCTTCACCCTCAGAATGCTTGGAGAAGCATCTGCTCAAAAATYTATGGATTGTGAGCTTTGTTGTTAGGGATCTCCACAGCCTGGCTAAACTTGTCCCTTAAGACAGCAAACAAAGAATTAACAAACACTAGAGGTGGTGATATTCTAGGAAATAGAAGGAATGCCCATCCATGGAGAACTAGATTCACCAACACTCTTTCTCTTCATCATGCTAGCAAGTACTTCATATGCTGGACTGAATTCAAACTATAGACCCAGAGAGGTCTAAAACACTGCAGAGAGGAATCCAGAAATTATTCCCAGACAAGCCCTTTATGTCAACAGGAGAAAAATGGGAGCACTAGAGCATAGCAGACAGAGGAATTTAATCCTGAAGCTAAGTAAGGGGTCTCTCATGGACAGAGAGGGAGCACCTTGCTCTCCCACCATTTCAAATGCACTTCTCTTGTAAGTTGCATAAACAAGGGCGAGATRAGCAAACCTTCCACTAGGCATCCCATGGGAACACCACCCTTTCTGTCAGAGCAGATGCCTTTGGAGTAGATGACTACTCAAGGTGCACTGAGGACCTAAGAGACAACATCTTGCAACTACAACCTAGGAGACAGAACAACTGAACAGGCTGAATGAAACAGTCACCACGGTTGTGTTGCACCACCACAGCAAGACTAAGCACTCTGTGTCTGTAAGATTTGCCTCAGCACCAAATCCAGCCTTTATGGGCACACACCAGACCTCACAAGACCCATGTCCATTACATACTGCAAACCCCATCTGGGTTGTCCTGGACACACAAGTCACACAAGCAGTACTTACCTGTGGGAGGAGGAGGAATGGCTGCTGGCAGGGGTTTAGTAGATGGAGCTCCAGGACCTCCCTGAGGATAACCCATGTTCATGGGGCAATTGAAAGGTGTTGAAGAGAATTCTARAGGAGACTGGCTTGCCACAGGTAGAGGACAAGCTGCAGGAAGCTGAGATGATGGGACTGAAGCTGGAGTGAAGAGGGCAGGTCTGGGWGGTGGAACACCTGGAGATGTCATGGGCATGGACTGTCCTGGCAGAGAAGGCTGGCTGGAGAAKGGAGCAGGACCAACAGGTCTGACTCCCACTGGTCCAAATGGCTGAGACTGTGACACAGCTACAGACAAGACAGAGAGTGTATCAGCATCCCTTGGTTTATGTGCCAGCTATTCGCGACGCTCTCCTTCGAGGTAGCAAGTCCCTCCTCTTCAATCCATACCCTTTAATATCCATGTCCTCCCAGCCCATGCTACATCAGTCAAACTGCCACCAAGCCAGCTTTGGCTTCCCCATCCCTGTATATGCTTAAGGTCAGTGCACATGCAGCAACAGTTACTACAACTAGATATGTCAGAAGCACTGAGAAGCCTCTCAGACTTTGTCAGTACAACAAGCCTGTGAGGAAGAATGTAAAGCAGCCACCCACGTTCAAGGCTTTAGTCTCAGAAAACCTAGAAAATGGACACARTCAGTCAATGCTTACCTGGCCCTGAGACAGTTGCTGGATTCAAGCCCAGGTTGTACTGTGGGTATGGGTGCCCCGTGGAATAGACACTTGCTTGTGGACCTGTGCTGGGCTGGGGAGGGGCAACGTGGTGAGGYGTCACAGACATCGCTGGCACTGGCTGAGGTGTGAACAGGGAAGGCACTGAAGGCTGAGGTGGCGCTGAAGGGGCAAATGATGACTGATAGCTGGGCTGCAATTAAAAAACAAAGAACTTGCAAATGGCCAACAGAGTCATATGCATATGCATACAAGCAGATGCAATTTCTATCCCTGTCACTTCTCAGGCAAGAGAAATTGCTGCTGTTGTTGGTGCCCTGCATGCAGTGAATCAAAGGCATTTCCCAACAAGTAACTTGCTCARCAAGATGAGCACCACACTCTTCAGAGTGTTCTCCAGCTCTCAGAAGGATTAGTCCTCAGGACCAAGTTCCCATACAGTGACTTTCTGGAAGCACAACCAGAGGAAATAACGAAGGAATGATAATGGAATAATAGAGGTTGGAAGTAACACTTCGCAAACAGTCTACTTGTGGAAGAACTGAGACGAAGTCATACTAATCTTACTAAGATGAGTGTAGGAAAGCGTCCACAGCCCCTTTCACCCTAAGATTTGAGACCTCAGTGGATCRTTACACTTGTAACATTCTCCCCCAGGGACTGCATGTAGGACAGGGCTTTGTCCTGTCCCACTTATTTTTGGATTATCACAGAGCTTGTGTTTGCTCCAGGGAATGAAATCACTGAGGAGCTCCTCAGTGTCTGCAATTTATGTAATCTCATATTACTTCATATGCCTTCCACAACCCAGCAGCCCTCCTCCCTCTTCCCAAGCCATGAACACCTGAGTTTAAGGCCTACCTTCTCTGGATGTCTGGGACCTGTTTTGTGCGCTGGTCCTTGAAGGGTGGAACCACCCTTGAGTGCTGGGGGTTTATTGACCCCTACATTGACACGAGTGTAGGGAAAAGGAGGGGGCTGCTGATTACCCACGTTGTCTCCTTGAGCATGGAAGAGCCGATCTCGGAGCTGTTCAATCAGGAGCTGAAACAAACTATGCTTTAGAAAAAGCACCTTGAGAGCCCCAGGTGGAAAATTCTGGGAGGCATTTAAAGTAGACCCTGACCTAAAGCACTATGAACCAAACTGCAAAATGAACCATGTACCCAAAAGCCACCAGGAAAAAAACCTGAACAAATGCTGACAATCTGGGACATCATCTGCCATTCTCCAAGGCATATGAAATCTCACTGATCTTTTCTCCAGTCTTTAAAGTATTCCCTCCCCAACCCCTATCCACATTTAGGCACTAGATGGACTTGTTTCAAACTGCCAGCACAACTTCCCCATTCCTTTCCTCTACCAGCTAGWTTCAGGAAAAGAGGCAGATTCCCTGGAGAGCTTCCCAATATTGTTCTCCATAAACCATTTTACAACTCTATGACTCCTTTCATTTTCCCTGAATCAAAGGCATTACAAAGAAAATGCAAATGAAGACAAAAAACATATCCTGGAACACCTTTCCTCTCTCCCCTCCCCCACTATTCTCAAGTTRGCATAACTAAGGTGAAACCTTAAGTCCTGATGCATGTCAAAAGGCCAGCTGATCTCATACAAAGTACCATTTTCCCCCTCCTCTTTCCCACAAYAACTTGCTGCTCACTCACCTCTTTAGAGCTGCTGGGTAGGTAATTCATTGCAGCTGCCAAGCATCCTTGTGATGCCAGGAGATTGGCATATTGGGTGATCCTTTCTGCCAAGACAGGGCCTGGTGCTGGTCCAGCTATGCCTCGGAGCATCTCAATGGACCTGCTCAGCACCATCACCTTCTCTATAAGATCCTGAATAAGCCAGGGGGAAGGAAGAAATAAGACTATTCAGAATCTGACAAGCTTTACTGCTCCATCTCATGCTGAGACAACACCAGATGGCTCTTCCCACTTTCAGCTGAGATTGGATCCAGTGTGGACAGAAGTTACTCCACTCTTCAGCAAATACTGTCACCGATGACCATTTCCTCACGTGCACTTAAAGAAAAACAGGAACCATGACACTGCTACTTTAATAGTAAGGGAAAAAAAGAAAATCAGAAGCCACAAGAACATTCCAACCATGATCTTTTTTACTAGGAAGCTACTAGTGTTACAAGCTATCAGCTTGGAAGAGGAAGGTTTAAAACCATACCAAGAGAAATTCCCTAGAAAAAATTACTACTGCCGACAAGAGGCCAGAAGGTTTTTAGTTACTCAAAACTACAACTCCTAGAAATCATAGTGTTTACAGCTGCACAATGATACATGCTGGTATCTGGCAACTGGGAGGAGGCCAGTTTCAAAAACAACCAGGAGTGCTCTTTTTGTTGTTTTTAGTCACTAGTGGGGTTACAAAACCAGGGAATTCTGCAGCAGAGGACATTGTCTGCAGATACACAAACAGAAGACTTGTCTAGCTCATTCTWGCGAGTGACAGACAACAGGGGTTAGTGACTTAACCAGAACTGGTTTAAGTAAAAGGTTACTGAGATTARCTCCRTTGGTCAGAGCATGGTGCTGGTAACACCAAGGTTGTGGATTCAATCCCCATAAAGGCCATTCACTTAAGAGTTGGACTCGATGATCCTTATGGGTCCCTTTCAATTCTGTGATTCTGTGAAAYAATCAATAGGTGTGAAGAGAGGTAGGTAACAACACTGACTTAGAAGCACTTATTCATTTGCAAGAAGTGACTTCCCACATGTGATTATTCTTCTTGCAATGGGAATAAAAAGGTCCAGATTTTGCTAAGGGTATTCTGAAGGTACAGCCATGTAACTGGACCATTAAGTTATACACAAGAACAGCAGCAAATGTACTCCCAGGCTACTACTAGTAAGAAAACAAGTACAGCTCAAATTTCCCTGACTAAAAGAAAGCTCAGAGATGACATCAGTATGCAAGAGAGGCAGGGACATGTAACTTATGTCCATGGCTGGATTTATATGCAAAGTAAACATGTAAATCCTGAATGATTAAGAGTGCAAGCCTCCTTTTGAAGTAGGCCTGTAATCCACGGTTGAAGGAGATACCTTGGTGAATACAAACAGGTCTCCACTGTCTGCTGGAAGCCACATACTCTGATGGGATAATGCAAATAGTTAAAGGCTATCAGACTGGCCTAAAGAGGAGTCAAACCAACACTACAGCACGTTTACCTGTAGGGCAAGAGGTGACGAAGTCTCATGGTTTTTTACCCAGCATTCCACCAACCTCTCCACATTGCCTGATGAGATATAGCAGAGGCAGGCATCATTGCACAGGGCTACATCTCCCTCTGACTCCAGGCGGGTGCCCAGCATGTCTAGAGAGGAAAAAATGCAGCCAACATTTAACACACTCCCCTTCTGAAGAGCTGGTTAACCACAATGCTTTGGATCTGCACCTAATCAGAATCATAGAACAATAACTCCAGGAAYGGTGACTCCACCACTTCYCYGGGCAGCCTGTTCCRATGCCTGACAACCCTTTGAGTGTAGGCAGATTTCCTAATGCCCAGTTTAAACTTCCCCTTCCCTGGTGCAACTTCAGACTGTTTCTTCTTGTTCTATCACTGGCTGTTTTGGAGAAATACAACCTCCTTTTGGGTAGTTGTACTCCAAACCTCCTTTTCTCCAGGCTGAACAACCCAGCTCCCTCAGCTACTCCTCATATGATTTGAGACCTAGACCCTYCACCAGCTCCATTCCATTACTGCTGGAGAAAAGAGAAATGGGCATCTCAAAGGATGGAAGGAATCACAAAGACAACTTGGTTGAAAAAAAAGTACTTTTTATACATCCACCAGTTTTCATACGTCTGCCCAAACATATAAAAAAAGGACAGATGAATTCAGTGAAAAATAATCCAACACATTTTTTGTTTAATTTCCAAAAGAGGTGTGGGAATCTCCAGGCAATAGTAGGGTGCTCAAACTTGTTTTAGATGGATTGCAGCTCACTGGACCTTTTACTGTAAAGCAAATACCTTTCTCTACGGAATAAAAATCACCCRCTTCATGTCTCAGCCTAGTGACAGCATATATCCAGGTTTTTTCCATGCTGCTCCTAGAGGTCACAGGAAATATCCCTATATGTAACTGTACACCATGATTCTCAGCCACACTGTGCATCTATCATTCTCCTAATTCAACAGTCCACAATTACTTCAGTTCCAGGTAGCTCTAACACATTAGAAGTGCTTTCCTTTCTTAACTCTATCTGTTTCTTTCTGCAAGCAGTCCAGAAGTATCCCCTGCAAGGTAAATTGTACCAAAACATAGTACACAGCATACCACAGAGCTGAGTATAGTCTTCATGCTTTGAGTATGTTAACAAGATGGCCAGCGCCTCCTTCCAGCTCTGTAGATCACACGTGCAAACAATATCTTGCCAGTTCTGCTGCACAATGGAGGAAAGCAGCTGTAAGGGAAGCAGAAGACCTGTCAGTCACTGAAGACAACGATAAGCTGACAGCCTAAGCAACAGCTCACTTTCAAGCACACTTCCACTGTGCAACGACTAYCTCACTGTACATTAAGATCCAACAATCTCAGCATCCCTATGTTAACAGTAAATGGAACCTGATGCCTCTAAGGAAAGTAAAAAAAAACCCAACAAAGCACTTGAGAGAATATGGAAACAGCCACACTAGACTAGATTAAAGATCTAACATATATCTTCTTTCAGAGCAGCTGGGATCAATGACTGGGAACAGCATTAAGATATCCCAACCTCTGTTACACTTCCCCATTTGCAAATTAATAAGCTAGGAACCTTGTAGTTGAGCTGTAAAGGGGCAGTATGCACCACAGGTTACAAGCATGAGGGGTTGAGACAAAAACCATTTAAAAAAAAAAAAGGAACAGAGAACACAGACACTCTATGTAGACAAYATAAAGTTGTCATAAAACTACCAAGATATGAAAGTAAACGTCATGTCACTAGGAGATGTGCAGGTTTTTGCTGATATTCTATTTCCTGCATTATGGAAAAAGCATTTCCACATATATTCAGAGAAACATCTGCCAAGACAGTGCACAACTGCTCAGTGTGTGCACAAAAGCATCACTTACCAGGGAGAGATTTGTTTTCTGCTTGGCAAAATAGCGCTTCTGGGTTTCCTTTAGGAGGTTCTCCCCACCAGCTATAGCTAAGATGATGGCATCAGCAAAGCGCTCTGCTCGCATGCACAGCTCCACTGCACCCTCAAAATTCCCCAACAAAAGGGCTTGGCTGATGAGGCCATCTGTATCTGTAGAGGTGGGAAGCAGAGTCAACCCAAAGGGACATCACTCAGATGCATTGATGATGCTTATTTTAAAGAGCAGGCAGTAAAAAGCAATGACATATGGAAGCCCAGCTAAAAGAAAATTTGGAAACATAATAAAGCCCACTGACTTGACTCCAAGTCTTCCATCATCTAGGAGATTCTTCCATATTTTCAATGGGTCTCTTATYTGGGAGAAGTATTTCTCTGCTTAATGAGGTATGTTGCATGATGCTTGAAGGGGTCATGTGTTTTGAAAGTATCTGTCTGCTGRAGTGAACTAGATTCTTCCTCGTCTCCCTTAATTTTTTTGGTTTCCTTCCTCTCCCCTTTTCCTAAGAGAGCAGAAATAATATTCTTTGTAACATACCTTCCGTGACAGGAATCTCCAATGTGCTCATATTCTGTGGGATGAGGTTATCAAAAAAGGCTGAAGAGGAAGAAACAGCAGCTACATCATCGCTGGAATTCATCAAAAGCTGTGCAAAGAGTGCAAAAGGTTATTTAATTCACTGCACACACAGATCCTACCCAAAACAGTTTAGTGGATTAGGGTGGGATGGGGCTGCTCTCCATTTGGTTGTGCATGCTCATACAASTCTAATTTCAATTTGGAAACTTCTGTCACTGTGCTATCTATCTGCACATGAGGGCAGCAACAAGAGCAATGCTGCAACTGACAAAGCTTAGGAGATTGATRGTGCAAGACATGCACTGCCAACAGCACTGCTGGGCAGCATTCATCAACTCATCTGTCAGCCCYTGAGCAAGCTCAACTATTTTGGATGGAACAGGGACAAAACCAACAAGTAAAATCTGTAAATAACAGGTTGGATCACAGCCATGCCTGGTGCTCTACTGAAATGCAGGATATAATTGCTATTCCTAGAATATCTGAGCCAGTGTTTGAGGCTTATGAAGAAGATTACTAATCAGAGGATATAAGTTTTASATACCTCAGAGGAGAAATCTTTACACTGAACCAAGTCTTGGAAGGCATCTGAAGATGGACATCCCAAAATTATGGGAAAATACATTTCAGAGGATAGAGATCAAAAGGAAATAAATACCCTAGCAGAAGCTTCACAGAGGAAATCCAGCAATGTACCATGAAGTTAAGATGTGGTGAGGTTAATTGTGCCAGTGAAGAAATCAACACAGGTGAAGCAAGCCTTGTTGCAGGAATAAAAGCCAGGAGTCCTTCCTCATTGTTCACTGATTAGTTTTACAGCCAGAAGGGACAGTTATGTTCCTTTAGTCTGACCCTGGGAGGGTGTCACAGGCCTGTGAGCTGCACTCTGCAATGCAGGCATTAAGCCCAACCAGTTGTAGTTTGAATTAGACCTTCCAGTTCATTCTGCCTTTCTCTGCTCTCCCAGGGTGACAAGATGTACAGAACATACCTGATCTGGTGCAGTATTTGTACCATCTGCCTCAGGAAGGGGCTGTTTGTCTGGGATCCTGTTACTCAAACATGAGGCAATCTAGAAAAGTAACACACACGCATGAWGTGAAGTCCCTACCAAAGTAAGCACCTGGACAGTAAAAATACCCTAAGACTGGCAAGTCCTAGACACAATTCCCCCAGCTCTTTCACCTGTTTGAGAACTTCCACCTCAGCCTATTCCTGGCTGGCTGCCTATCAGCAGCTATTTATCCTTTGCAGAGCACTATCCATCAGTCAGGACTGTCTCCCCCTGGCACCTTCTTCCTGGCTGAGGAATCCCCTGAGATGCAGAGAGCTCAATGCTAAAAGAAGCTCTCACAACCGMACTGTTTTAAACACTTCCCAATGCACCAACAACTGAAAGCAAAATAATTTGGCTCAAGTCCACTTTGGTTTGATTCAGGACAGCTACAGTTACACCCTCACAAGGGCTTGCATTTGCTTTTTAATGGGGTATGTTTCAGGTGACTCCCARCTGAAATTTCTTAGTTTGGTCTTTTGTGTGCTATGAGATCACTTGCTCAGTTCCAGTAGGGACTCTACAACTCTCCTGCAGCAGCTTTAATCCTGTAWAAGTTTCTCCCTACTGGAAATACCYCTTACCTTTTTTTGCAGATCCTCTTTACTGTAGCCAAGCAGCTTGAGAAGTTTAGTCCTGGACTCCTGCTCCAAATTCACCTGAGTCCCAAAGGATATTAAAAAGACAAAAAATATGAATCATAGGTTTTTCGTTTGACATAGTTACAGCTGACCATATTCCACCTCAGGACCATAAAAGAGCTGATCTTTGTATTTCACCACAGGTAGCCATCCTACCTTCAAGAAGTTCCAAAGGTTCTCATCAAACGGCAGCTTGGCTGTCTGGATCTTGCCCTGGCAGTAATCAAGGAGGTTCCCTGACTGCAAGGCCATCTGCAGTTCTTTGGATCGGAGTAGGAATTCAGTTTCAGTAGTGACTTGACTGATGAACACCTGGTGTGGGTAAGCCTGCTGCATTTGCTGTCCAGGAGCTTTGGTAAGACCAAAGGTGATCAGTTTTCCTCCAAACTGAGGATGACAGAGGGAGACATAGTAAGTATTCTTATAAACAAAGGTAAAAGCAACTCACTTAGCTCTTCCTTTAGCACAGCAGACCCAAGCTCCAGCAGTGATCACAAGGAACCCAGGACTTCATGGATTGTATGAACATTGCGGGAGTTAACATTATGAGCCCTTCAGCTGAACACTGACAAACTTGACACTTRTGCATATCCAATCAGGCCTAGCCAATTGCAAGTGCCAGAGAGGCACAGAGGGAAATGTACCATTTGGAACTGTTAGTTCCTTTGTTACATAAAGAGGCAGACTGCAGTGATAAAAACTATCCGGTGAAGAGAAGATACTAGACAGACAGAGAACAAGTCAAGCACAGACTAAAAAAACAATTCAGCCTTCCAATTTAGGAGCAAAGATATGAAGAAAATTAAATGCCTGCACAGGAAGGAGACAGACAGAGGAGAATGGGAATGCATTCACCCTACAAGGACAGCTTTTATGRATTTTTCTTAGATTTGTTAATTCCTACTTATAATCTCCCATTCTCTGCTACAGGACTTTTTCTTGTTGAAAATATACCTGAATGTAAACMAACTTCACTTCATGGGACACAACAATGCACCTTAAACAGGCATTAAAACAACTAGCAACAGGGAGATACAGGTTTCTYCAGTGAAAGAAAAGGATTCTGTCACAAGGCAAGACAACTACTGCATTTTCAGCTAAGATGCTCAATTCACTTACTGCAAATGAAACCCCCACAGGTCTGCGAATCCACTTGGGTGGCTTTTTTAGTGGTGGAATCAAGGTGGTTTGAGTTACTTGCTCTGGCACCTGCAGAGGAGGAAGGCTCTGTCCTGTGCCAAAGGGATCCAGGTTGTTGAAGGAGGAAGAGATCTAGAATCAGATGGAARTAGGAAGAAGATATAATTAATTCCTCTCTGTACGGAGTAAGCACAAAAACTATTGCTTAGAAATTAGTTACTCTCCACACTGATGAAGAATGAGGCTAGTACAGCCCCTCTTTCTGGAATACCACCTAGCCCATATGCAAGAGAAAATGACTTTTCAAAACAGTTCCAGAAATCATTTCTCAAGAACGTTTCACCCTAAGAGATTATCAAGCAGTTTTTCCTCAGCAAGATACAAATTTCCTAACAATCATTTCTAGGCCTAGCACCCAGTTAAAATATACAAGTTGCAAAATTACTTGTTTTATGCAAGATAATGACAACATATGGTCAAAAGTTGTCCAACTTATTTCTTGTTTTTCTCACAAAGGAATTCTGACTTCCTTTTTATTGCTGGAGTCTTTCAAATGGGTTAGTTTCAAGGACTGTCTCGAGGTTTTATAGCTTAGATGAGACTGATGAAATAAAACTTTCTTGTCTAGACAAGAGAGAGKCAAAAGTGGCCCCTGAGCCAGATTTCTGACATTTAGGGAGGCAGTGAACATACAATGCTGTTCACAAGCACTTTTCATTTTTAGATAGAATTTGCTTGTTTTCTAAAGATAGCCCTGTTCATGTTTGACTGGACCATAGGGAGCAGCTTTAAAATTCAGCTAACCAGCATACCCAAAACAGAACAACATCAGGCTGATCAAGCTAAACTTGCCAATCCTWAGAGTCACAGGCAATGTTTTATCTTTCTTCAGGGGAAGCCAATTTCAAAGAAAGAACATTTCTTAAAAACAGCCTATATCCAACAGATCAAACACCCTAAACCTTAAATAAATATACACAACCAGGTCTGCAACAGAGTTTCTGTCCTGAGACTGTTGAATTCCTAACAGAGATACCTCTGGTCACAAACTCCCTGCCACCATAACTGTCATTATCTCCTTCTGCTTGTGCTATTCAATTTATCCAGGAATTATTCAACATTAGTGCTCCCCAATTTTGAACAGTGGAAGTGTGGCACATGCACATGAAGAATGCAGAGAAAGAAAATTCTCCATGGGTTAAATAAATCCTTAATCTCCTGCAGCTGTTGCTTGATAAAGTATTTTCTGTCTCCTGCAAATCCTATGAAACTGAATTCAGTCAGCTGTAAATGACTACATAAATAACATTTAAGCCAGCTCATACGTATTCTCTTAAAACCTGTATTGTAAGGCATTTGTTGGCTGGGACAGAGGGAGGGAATTAAAAGACTAGACACCAGATTAAAACTAAAATTTTAGACAGTAGTGACATTTAATCTGTTCAGAGTTTGCTCATCTATTCATTGGCTAAGTAATACATTTCAGTATCAAGAATAATAACATGCTCCAAGTTGTAGTCAATAGACTTGAGGAAAATTGCTAATAGTGGTTTATAAGCTACTTAATAAAATTATTTTCTAATGAAGAATAAAATATCCTATAAATTAGAATCAATGTATTTAATTTTAACCTAATGACAAGAAAAGCTTGCTGATCTAACATATGCTTTGTTTTCAGTCTAACAGAGATAACAATAAAACATATCTTAACACCACAACGTGCTTGACCTTGGTTCTCTTTACATACTTCGTTAGAGGCAATGTGGACCCCCTTTGGCATTTGGTGGGATTACTAAACCCCCATACAGGTAATTTTGGGTTCCCACACCATACAGCCATAGGTCCTGGTGCGGGGGACTGACTGCATTGCTTGAAAATCACATTGTTACACACATTTGCTTCTACCACTCTGAGCAGCCAGAGGAGAAACTGCCAGTCTGTCAAGGTGTAACATGGTCACAGGACTTTACCTTGTCAGCCTGCGTCTTCTGCTGAGCTTCTAAATTCCCACCCATTACAGAGTAAATGTTGATCCACCCATCAAAAGTGGCAGCAGAGAAGACTGAAGGATTCCTAGGACACCACTGGACATCAAAGCACCACTGACTCCGAATGGGCAGCTCATAAACCACCTATCATAGAAAAAGAGACGATAGAAGCACAACACCAACAGACTCCTGTTTTCCCCAAATTACTTGCTCACAGTAAGCGTGTCACCWTTGCATACAAATCTCTTATTTTTCCTTCCTGAAGGGTGCATTTGCAACCAAATTATAGCATACTGAGTCCAAACAGCTGAAAGCCACAGAAAACTCCCATAAAACTGGATTACGACTGTAAACAAAATCCAAAAGCAAGAAGTCACTTTTGCTCTGCTAAGTACTACTGTATCAGAGTACTATAGCATTGTCATATTTGCTGTTAACCAAGGGAGAGACACCTTGACAATAACACAAGTCAAGAGGCAAGAAGCTGTCATGAGCAAGAATACATAAACAGGAAGCATAGTGTAGAGTAACAAATGTGATAAGGAAAACAAAGATCCTAAAGAAAAAAAAATAGAACAAGAGATGGCTGTAATAGCTGCATATGAACTATGAAGGACACTGCAGACAACAAGTTTATGGTTCAGCACTTAAAAACCCAAAGTTCAATTCATGTTCCAGACACTGATGTAGGGCAATTCACTAACACAGCCTTGACTTTAAACCTCTAGGTTGCAAAATGAAGATATTTCATTTATGGTTTACAGGAAAAAGCATGGACAATCACAACTTTGTTTTCTGTGGGAATGTGATCTGTGTTTTCTGTTCCAGGTATAAGCAAATTAATATGATTTGCTTATATTAAAATCTAGATTACCAAACAGAAAAACTAACAAACAAATCCCAAAAACCCAAACATCCCCCAAACCCAAAGAAACCAATACTTCCCTCAAACTTAAGACAGCAGTCATTCTGTACAACTACATTAATTCTTAATGTTACAAATCTTCCCAATTTTCTTTTTCACCTGAAAGTTTTCTGTTTATTGGTATCAAGTYAAAAAGCCCCCTAACAACAGTTTATACATGAAAATCCAATTTGAATTTGGACTCTGCAAATCTACAGCAGCATGCACAAAGACAAGTCAGCCCCACTAACCTTTTCTTTTGTAACTTTTCCACTAAATGACAGTGAAAATAATTCTGTAAAAATTAGACATCAGGAACATTTCAGAGACTGATTGTCTTCTAACCACCAGAAATCTGGACATCAAATCCCAAAAGTGAACATCAAATCCCATGAAACTACAACCAGCAGCATTTCAGGCATTTTAGGAAAACTGATTAATTTTTTTCCTTGCCTCCAAGGCAAAAGTGGTCAGCTGAGTGATATTGTGCTATGAAATGATTCTAGCCTGGGGCTCCCAGCTGGACTTTGTTTAGTATTGTGAGAGCACTTTCCCCATGCTATCATCAAGATCAACTGCATTGCCCAAAGTTCAGTTTTATCCAGGAACTCAGCACTGAATGAAAAGAGTGTGCATAAAAAAATTTAAACAGCCCCATTTTAATTCAGGTGATACCTAAAAATTCCAAATATGGTAATTCTGAGATACATAACTAGATAAGCACGTACATGTGAAACCATTTTACTATGAATAAAGTTTACACACATTATTTCACTACATTGCTCCCTTCTCAGTGACCCTAACAAATASTCCTTGCTTTCCTTCAAATTTCCTCCCAAAAAAGCTTACTACTCTAGCAAAAGAAAAAATAATAAATATGTTGAAACAGAGAACACTAATGTGTGAGAAYAGCAAGAAAATTGTAAATAGCTGAAACTAAATTTTAGTTAAAGTTTTCTTCCCTCTGTGATCTCTGGACAAATATACGTATCAGTGAAAACCTCTGCCTGTCTCTCTTGATTTCAGTCTGGATGTGGACAACATTCACTGACTCCAGACAGAAAGAGTGAAGAAGATATGCTTGGGGGAATTACACTGCCACTCCACAAGGATACAGGGAAGGACACACACAACTCTACAAAGCAGACCATGTGTACTGGTAGCTGTGGTTACGTACCTCCCCCATASTTGGGTTCCAGCACAAGATTCTGTTGTCTTTGGCACTACTCAACAGCAGTTCAGGRTCAGCCTGGCACCAAGAAACTGAGAGAACTCCCCTAAAATCGATCAGAARGAAATCAGACACATTTCCTGTACAGTACAGTCCACTCTGATACCCAGTCACTAAGAAAGCACCATGCACCAGCATTTGGGCTCTGAAATACTAGTTCTCATCTCCACCTTCAACCAGATTCCACTGGGAATGAAAGCAGGCCCAGGAGAAAATCACAGCTCCCCAAAGTCCAGTCTCCCAGATGTCTGCCTTGAAAATATGCAACAAAGATGCAAGTCCCCACCTCGTGTGCCCTTCCAGCTGGCTCAGAGGAGAGGTAGCAAAGCGCAAGTCCCATATTTGGATCACTGGCAAACGGTCATCCTCAGAGGAAAGGACTAGCTGGGTTGCAACTTCTGGATGCCAGGCCATTCCTGAGCAATGCATCTAGGGACAAAAATAGCACAGGCTKAAAATTCAGCAGAGCAAGCTGGCAATAGCACAAATGGCCCAGAGCCATGTCATTCTGTACTGAACTTGCCTAAAATGCTTGACATTAACCAAGTCTAGCAATGTCTTGCTCCAGGCAGCAAGTATTTCTACCTTCTCTRCACAGCAAAAAAAACCCATCTAATCACACAGAAGTCAAAGCTGACCTAGGAAGAAAGCTGGGAGGATTCTCATAAATGAGTTGTGAACATAGAAACTGAATGGAAGAGTGCCTGAATTTTAAGAACAGTAAGGGCTCTTGTTTTCCCATTTCATCAGGCAAAAAATAAAAAGAGGTGCTTTGATGCTACAGCTCCAAGTGAACTAGTTCTGACAGTTCCTAGAATAAAACTACTCCTGTCTGTGTCACTGCTTTGTAGCCACACGTGGCTAGTTAGAAACACAGCCTTTTCTCCACTCACTCTGTTGCTGTGGTCACTGACTTTGATGATGGGCTCATTCTTCCTGAGGTCCCAAACCACAGCCTTGCCRCTGGGGTGAGCAGAGGACAGGATGTGCTGCACCTGCCGATTCCAGGACACCACACTGACGTCTTCATGAGGCTGCCAAGACAGGAAGGGCCACACATCCWTTATTCCCAAACTGAGAAACACCAATCACAGGAGTCTGTCACCAGTTTAACTAAGGGATTAGGGATTTGGGATTTGATGATACATAGATTCCTCTCTTCAGCTGCTGATCARCTAACTGGAAATACCAGCAGCACGGATCAGAAAGTGTACAGTGTATAGTAAAATTCTATGTGGGAATGTCACTTGGAAAAGTATCTTTGCAGTTTAGGAGCAGGTATTGGATTCTACATTGGTCAAATGTATTAAAAATCACTCCAGAGAGAACTGCAGCTGAGTACACATTTATGCTTCTATCCTAATTTCTCAGATGAACTTAAATGGAAAGATGACCTTGTGCAACGTTTCAGGAATGCAGTGAGATGGAAAACAATGAAGTRTTCATGGCTAATGTTGTTATTGTATCTACTGCAATGCGGGAGATAGTTAAGGAAACAAACAGACTTACTGGAGGAAAAGCCTGACCTGCTTTTAGCTGAGTTTACTATGATTTTTCAACTTTCAGGAGTTGATTGCCCTGAATAATATAATAAGCATCAGCAGATCAGAAACTTCTTCCTCTTCAAACTCTGGAAACATTATCTGGGCGCAATAGCCAAGATGCATTTAATGGCTCACTGGCTCTGCTAGGGATATGACTTTCATGAGATATGAAAAGCCTCAGCTGAAGCCTGAAATAAATTCATTCCTCAGAGAAGGTCCAATAAACCTTCTTAATCCATCACACATGCCCCAGCTGGATCACAAGATAAACTGGTCAGTAACTTGATTCAAATCCACAAAGAGCTTACCCATCCATGCAGAGTGCATCCTTCCAGAGCTTGTCAGCCTATCTCTCCTCCCTTTACAACACTTCTTCCACCCCCAAGAATGAAACCAATCAGTCACTTCTGATTCATCTTTCTCCTGATAGACATCAAAGCCTTTCACAGACTGACTAGGCTAGGATGTCTCCATACACATCTTTCTGTCCTGCCTACTGAGATAAAAACTGCAGGAGTATTGCCCAGATGAAAACTCGTTTACCTGTGATTTAGTCCCTGGAGTCATAGGCACACTGAAATTATTCAAGTCCCAGATGAAAATTTCAGAATCATTGGCTCCGGAAGCCAAGAGATTACTCTGCAGAAAAAAAAATGGAAAAGCTTTGCTGAGATTCCTGCTCACAGGGAAAGAGGACAGATTTTTTAAAAATAAATGGAAGCAAGACCCCCAGAATCATCAAAAAAGAAATGAGAGCTACATTTCACAGTCACTGGCAAGCATAAAGATACTAAGTGGCTTATAAACCAAGCACATCCCTGGCCTCCGTGCCTTCCACTGTGGCATAGCAGAGACCCATTTAAAATTTCTGTTTTGTGCAGGTGGCTGCTGTTAATCATGAYGAAATTCGGCCACAGGCCTGGAAGCCAACATCTCTGGCCAGCTGAGCCTTTGCCCTGCACCCTGGCACCAAGGACATTTCTTCTGAGAAAATGCAGGTTTCTCACAACCAACTGCAGGCAATTTTTGATTTGCCTTTGTGCTACCACAAGAACCATGTTCTGTTCACTTCTTGTTTATGTTGCWGTCCCTTCAAATGTGATCAGAGCCCCACTGAATTAAACTGAACAAATGAAAAAAATAGAAGTTCGCATTTTGAACGGACAATGGTTTAACATATAACAATACTACGTTTTTATAGAGAGGCAAGAGATCAGATGGAGGTCACAGGAGAATTCAGYGGCAAAGCTGTGAACAGAACCCAACTATGAGTCTCAAACCAGCCTTGAGTCACAGCTACCATGCCTCAAGTTAAAAATCGTTCCTTCGCTTTATAAATCTCTATACACAAAGGWATGTATTTTCTAACACAGAGGTTAACTTGCCTTTGGTATCTTAATGTTACAYACCTGAAAAGGGTTGAAGTCAAGGGCTCGAACAGGACCTGAATGCTTCTCTGCCTGCCCAATGACAGGGTCGCTCTTTGAAGTCAAGATGCGGTGTGCGCTGTACATTGTCAGGACTCCATTATCTCCTCCACCAATGATCACTCCAGAGGACTCTGAAGACCCATTTCCAAAGTTGCCCCAGATCAGCTTATGAAACCTAAAAAAAGAAAATAAAGCTGGCGTAGGCCACAATGTTTGGTGGAAATCAAGACACCCTTTTCATTACAAAACTCACATCTATRTTTTGACCTATCAAACATATTCACCAGTTTGCACTTTAAATAATCCTCTCCCTTTTAGGAGGACTGTGGCTCTTGCATGCAAAAAAAGAAGTAAGCTTCCTTCCAAAGACTTTTAAAGGGAACTTGAAAAGGTAGCACTTGACTATATTTTTTTTGGCTGTTCTGTTGTTTGTTTAAAGTTTTTACAACCTCACATGGGAGTTGGTGGGTGAAATCCTCTAGCCTACACTTTACTGAAAATTAGATTAGAGGTCTATGTGCTTTCATTTCGTTTCCAGAGCTGTTACCTGAAAAAATGTTTACACTCTTTAAAATCTGCTACTTAGAAATAAAGGCTGTATTTTACACTGGGTACAAATGTTACCCACTCTGATGYGCCTAAGAAATCACCTTGTCTTAAAAAGCTGGAAGCTAAGTTTCACTCTCTCTGTGGTCTCTTAAGTACAAATTGCCAGCCCCAGCAAATTCACATTATACACAATGTCTCTACTGACTGACTACCATACAAGTAATTTCAGATTTCTTTAATGGTCCAACTGCTCTACTTTTTTATCACACAGGACCTGTATCAACAAAAATGCACAATTTTTGAAGACAGAGGTCAACAGATTCAAAAGATCACTTTATGTGCCATAAACATTATCTCCTCTTCTCCTTTCTTGCACCAGAAAACCCTTTTCAGTTTCATTGGTGGATACATCAGTATGAGCCTCTAGTACCTGTTTGAGGCAGGAAGTGCTCCTTTCTGCTTCATGTCCAGGGAGGGATCCCTGAAGTCAACTTCAAATATTTCCAAGGTGGCATTTGTACTGAAGGATGCATCCAGTTGCTGGGCAGATGTTCCTAGCAAAAGTACAAGRGGGCATCTTTATCAAAAGTCAAGATATAAAAACAGCAAGGCTCTGAAAGCCTATTCTTCAGAGGCAACACAACTTTGGTGTTGTGACTGTTCAAAACAGGACATGTCTGAACATCTCAGAAAAAAGAATCAACAATTATGACAAAGATTTGGAAAGCAATTAGAAGTTCTTCAAGACATTCTGGGMACCAAGGTTATTGCTGCACAGATAACTTTCTCTCTTGGGAGAGATATAATTAATGTAGCCTCTCGCAGCAACTATGGCTTCTGACACTAAGCTCTTCTCTAAATTACAAATGCCACCACATTATGAAATCCAGCTACAATCATGATCCCAAGTATTTCTGCATCCGTCTCCTCAACCATGACCGGTGTTAATCAAACTTCTAAGCCTACTCTATAGCTTAAGTTCTTCAACCTTAACCAACTAAACATACCTCAACAACCTACAAACAGCTAGCAGTCACAAATTGATGGCTTCTTTCTTTGTCCCTATTCTTACAGAATAAAAGCTTAAAGTTAATGTAGCATTGCCTAGTGGGACACTGGCAGGCAAACAGTCCCCCAGTCACCATGGCAATGCTTACAGCATGGAAAGTGCCCAAAGGACTATTAAAAGCAGTACAAATTATGAAAATATACAGCTTCTAATTTGAAGCAAACTGAAGCCAAGACCTTTGGTTCAACCAAAACTCTGGCCTTGTTCTCGGGGCAAATCCTCCCCAGAGGCTGCAGTTCTTCATGAACTGCTCCAATGTGGGTCCCTCCACGGGATGGTCTTTCAGAACAGATTGCTCCAGCCTCAGTCCCCCACAGTCCAGCCAGCAAACCCGTTCCAGTGCCAGCTCCTCTCTCCACTGGGCCACAGGTCCTATCAGGAGCCTGTTTCAGCATGGGCCTTCCACAGGGCCACAGCATCCTTTGGCATCCACCGGCTCCAGAAAGGTATRTTACAGCTGGATATCTGTTCCACMATGGACCTCCATGGGCTGTGGGGGTGACAGTCTGCCTCACTAAAGTCTCCACCATGGGCTGGTAGAGAACCTTTGGCACCTGAAGCACCGCCAGCCCATTCTTCTGCATGGACCTTGGTGACTGCAGAATTGTTTCTCTCACATATTCTCACTCCTCTCTTGTGAGGCTCAGCTTTGGACAGCAGTGGGTCCATCTGGAAGCTCCAGCATTGGCTCCAGCTGGCACAGCAGGAGTCTCTAACAGCTTCTTACAGAAGCCAGCCCAGCTACCAAAGCATTACCATGCAAACCCAACAAAACCACCAGGGCTGGCAGCTCCACACAGACAATAAACCTGCCTGCTGCCAACTCAGTGAACAGGCTGACTTTCTGCCTCAGTAAGTAAAATTACTACAAGAATAGTGATTAATGAAATCAAAACAAAACTTCAAGTTTTGCAAAAGTACTGAAAATGGAATGTTAACCAAAACAGGCAACTTTAGGGAGAAGAGGTTTATAGTATTTGACTGCCAAGCCACATGATAATGACTGAAGTCAGACAAGTAAAAGCGACCTTAAATGAACATGTCTTGAATTAACTTCACCCCTGTCCCGCCTCCCTGTATCTAATGCAGAATAGCAAGCAGTTGCTGGAGTCCATACAGGCTTAATTAGAAATTAGAAATCAGAAAATCATGTATTAAGCCTTTGAAAAAGCACTCACCTTTAAAATGTCAAAGTTGGGCATAGAAGTAATTCTTCCYAGCTACTTTAAAAAACCTTAAAAGCTGYAAGGTTTCTGGTATATTGCTTGTAAGTTTGCCATACACTATTAAGGTGGAAACTGTTGAAAGCTAAAACCCATAGAACTCTACATAAAATTTCTCTGTGATGTATACTCTAATATTCACAAATTGTGAAGAACTTTACCTGTTGCTAGATAAATGGGGTGGTTGTTTGCCGGACTCCATGCCTGCACAGCTGTTCGCTCAATTTCTTTTAGCTTCATCTTCTAGACTCTGAAAGAAATTTCACACAGAATTTAGAACAGAGAGATAAAGTTGACATGAAAAATATTCATATCAGAAACAAAATATTCCCCTTAGCAAGATGAGAACACATTGCTCTCAACAGAGTGAAGTCAATTGCTACTTCCTGAGGTAGAAAATAGAGTTTTACTGCAATAAGCAGAATATTTAAGAATTAATTCAAAAMCATCCCCCACAATCCCACTGTCTGACACCAGATTTTTTTTCATATATAGGTCTGTTTTTCAGATGACCCARTTACAGGAGAGTTAGAGAAAAAGGAAGGGGATCTAAATTAAACAACATACTCAAGTCTTCAGTCCAGCTGCTTTAAATGAGCTGGATATTAATTTATACAAACGYATTTTGCTCTAGCACTAGTTGCTCTCTCTGAACAAGCTAATATCAGTATACACATAAGCAAAAAGGCAGCAGAAGGAATCYCACAGCAAGCTAAATTCCAAGCAGAAAAGTGACGTGGCAACAGAAAACAAAGTGCAATACTATCATGTGCCAATTCAGTTAATGTACTTTGCTCTTGCTCCTCCGAAATGTAAAAGTAAAATATCATTCGACTTTCCCTTTAAGTCTGCAAATAGTAGAAGGTGAGAGTAGTAATCCACAAGTAACTAGTGGATTTCAATCTCAGCACTGATAGCAATTCTTTTTATTTACTCAAGATAGATCAACTGACACCTGTAAAAGGGGAACAAAATTTCCCCATGTCTCTGGAGAGAGATTAGTTGGGCAATAATGTAGCAGGTTAACTGAAAATCAAACATCGACAGCAGGCAGCTGGAAGRCTGCAAAACTGAATATAAGTACAATTAAATACAATACAAATAAATAAAATAATTATACAAATTATTGCTCTGGGTGGGATCCCATTCTTGCTGAGGAGAAAGCACCCAGCACCTCTCCATCRCTGACCACAAACAGGCCTTCTAAGCATCATAAATGATGTGTGGATATAGCATGCACAGGCCAGCAGAGTCACTCTCATGAGCAGTTCCTAAACCTTTCGGGCTTGGATGCACTGCATGCAGTCTTTAAATTCCAGATAAACAGAACTGTTAACTATGCACTCAGAGGGTATCATGCTGAATAAAGTAAAACTGTCAGCAGGCAGCACAGCAAAACCCTCTGCATCTTGTCAGCTTACTGTGATTAACCTCTCCTGGTTACTTGACACTGTTTGTRCAAACCACAGTCTGCATCACATGGCCCTCTGTTCAGATGCAGGGCTACAAGTCTCAGTGCTTCACAGTCTGGCTTTACTCAGGCCAGTGCAAAAGTTGTCCTTCATAAATGTAACTTGCTGTGGTCACCCACTAYCTGGCCAAACCAACAAAAAGAAACCCCCAGAACAAACAGCCCTAAAAAAACAACCCAGTTTTGGAAAAGCTTTCCATTGTCTTGTAGCTTATAAGAAACTATGGCCTCCTGAGGTCCACAGAAGGGGGAATTTTGATCAGCATTACTGCTTGGGCTTGGACCTTCCAGCTAATAATTCTACACCTTTTTTAGGGTTTCTTCTCCCTCACCAATCAGAAGGACATCCTCTCTCTCTCCCAGCACTATTGGGATCTGCTGATTGATTAGAACCTATTTCAYGCTTTTTAGCATTAGCCTGCAGCAGTGTCTCCCAAAGCTCAAACTGCCAACTGCTATTCTCTCAATAAGCTTACCCCAGCTTAGTTAAGGCCCAACAGAATCTGAACAGAACTCTTGTACAATTAAAAAAGTGCAACTATTTCTTTATGCCACCTAGGAAGGAACAGAGGTGGAAAGATCATCTCCTCATCACCGTAACAAATCTCGAAACTTTCCAATTTTCCAGTGCATGCTTTGTGGGGTACTCATCAGGGGTCTACTGCATTCTCATTGCAGTCCATCTGTCAAGATGTTCCAGCACCTACTCATGTCTCTCATACCACTGCAGGAACCCTGTCCAGGTCTCCTCTCTTCATTAGCAGAGGGGAATGAAARTATCCGTGGAAGTCAGGTGAATCTGCTAGCAACAGTCTATTGCACAAGGCTCTACMTGACTCAGCTGATGTGGGGGGCAGGACAGCTGGTATATTCCTTACCAGTCTTTCCTTGCCTCTTGCTCCTCCGATTACAATCCATCAGTTATAACAGCTGGCTGTACACTCAGGCCTCATCGCTTCTTGGTTTTGAGAGGGCAACTTCCCTGTGACCTTAGTAGACAATGGCCAAGAGACCTCTTCCCTATAGGAAATTAACCGGTAAGGAATCAGGGTAGAGTGCAACTATCACAAACTTAGTAGGGTGAATGGTACAAGCTCCCCCTCCTTACATCTGTGCTGGACKGACTGCATGGCTGAAATAATTTGCATTTAATGTGCAAACAAAGATAAGCTGCAAAAATTGTGCAGAACAATATTGATCGTTTGGCTTTTCTTGTCAACAGAGCATTTTACATAAGAAAGTCAATTACTGCATCACTACTGTTCTTTTTTCACAAATTTAAGTCAGGACAGAATGTGAAGGTAAAGTTTCTTGGTCATRGTAACCCATCCAGACAGAGGAAAGCAAACAACACTCCATTTAGAGTGGCTCAGTGTCAACAGTGCAACTGTAGAAGTGCTGGATCATGGTATTGAACAGGTTCACTGTGTCCCTGGCCCTAAAGGCAAACTAGCTGTGGTTCCAACAGACTAGAGAAGGCCTACATATATGGAAGAAGCCAAAGGATCACAATATCACACCATCTCTTMAGAACTTGGGAGCAGTTCAGCTCACTCCAGCTGAGGTTCTGCTGAGATGCAGCAGCATCTCCCAGTTAAATCATTGAGCTTGGACTTTGGAAGGGGAAAAAAAAACCTGATTTGAGTCTCACTCATAGAGAAGTGATCTTTCCATACACTGTGCATGTCTGTATCCAGAAGAGGACTCGCAATCCTTAAAGCTTGAAAAAGCCCTTCTTTAGCAAACTCTTGTGGCTGTCTGAGAAAAATCCCCAAGTACTGAACTCTTCCAMAACAGAACTTTTAGGGAGAGGTTGCCACCTGCTGTCATCTCTCAAAAGAGCAGCTAATACTTCCAAGAAAGCTCATGCTTTTCTCAGGACCTCTAATTAATTCATCATGATAATTCCTCACCCTTCTTCTACAGACATATATCCAACTACTGATCTAATACATTAATGAATCTCAGCTCCAAAGGGAGTGGAATGACAGAAACCAGCATTTCCCCACAGCTTTCCTTRGCATTGGCTTCCTGCACAGACCTTCAAGGATAACTGCCTATAAACCAAAACCTGACAGGTCAGAGCACTCCTCASCACTGAGAAATGGAGAGCAAGCAACTAAAGAGTGAAAATTCCCAAATCACAACAGACCAGGCAAACAATGCTGTCAGAGGCAAAAATTCCTCACCTTTGCTAACCTGAAATACTTACGGTTTCACAGTACATTACGAAAGACCGTGGTTATTTTATGAACTAATTTACCCTCAGAGCTGTCACGGTAATTATTCCTGATAGCACCCTAGTGAGGCCTCTCTCTTGCACCACCCAAATACTGTCAATCAGAAATCGCCTCCCACTGACTTTCCCAGTCCTCCTCCTGCCACTGGACACCCAACCATTCCTYTTTGAAAAATTCCTGCTAATACTGGACTTCCAGCACTGCAACAAATGACCTGATAAGTTGACCTCCCCCAATTTAGCTGAAAGTGGAAGTTGGGCAGAATAAAAAAGATTTGTCCAAGGTCACTCGGGTGACAAGTAGCCACCCTAAGACCTGAAAAATAACCCTCAGCCATGACACAATGGCTAAGACACAAACTGTCCCTACAGTTTCCACATCCCAGCGTCGATTTAAAATCTCTGTACTGCCCCTTCCGTTTGCACCGTTCTGACACCCTCCTTCCGCAGCTCCCCAACACCGTACAGCCAGGCTGTTCTCCCATGTGCTTATTATAAACCCCGATTACGGAAGGCACAGAGACACTCAGCTAATCTCAGCTAATCACTGGTGTGTGCAAGGTGGGGTTGTTGCAGGGCAGGGCTCTCAGCACATTCCTCCATGACAGCTCCCATGGTATATAAAGTAACTTCTTGTGCTCTGCGCAGTTTCAGAAGCTGTTGCTCCTTGCACGGCACTGCTCAGATGGCAGTGCACACATGTCTCAAGTGTGCTKGTCTGCACTACAGCAGTATCCCTTGGGATGGTGAAAAAACCCGAAGGTCTAGGAGGAAAGCAYTGACCTCGGACACCGGGTGTCAGACACAGGCTCTGGGCTATGCCAGAGGCCTCTCCGCGGCCCAGGTCACACATCTGAGCTCCCCGCCCGCTCTCCGCCGGTAGGCGGAGGGCAGACGGGGCTCTCGGGGCAAGGACGGGACCACGGGACCTGGGAGCGGATCGTGACACCGACAGCAGGCGSGCAGGGCAGCACAGCAGCCCTGGGCTGGGGAACAGGGACGCGGCAGGGCAAGGGCGGCCTCCGGCCCCTGGCGCTGGCTCGGTGTCCGAGGGGCGCGGGGCCGGGCCGGGGCGGGGGGCGGGCGGCCCTTACCGGCTGGCTGCCGTGCCTCCAGTGCGCTCGCTCCCGCAGCCCGGCGCTCCGACCGACGGTAGCC